>NC_049239.1:40538512-40768512 GCF_011100685.1 Canis lupus familiaris | reverse complement strand
AACAATCAAAGAACAAATAATCCCATTAGAAAACGGGCATAAGACTTGAATAGACATTTTTCCAAAGATGACATGCAGATGGCTAACAGACACATGAAAAGATGCTCAACATCACTGATCATCAGGAAACACAAATCAAAACTTCAATGAGAAATCACCTCACACTTGTCAGAATGGCTAAAATCTATAGTACAAGAAGGAAAAGATGCAGGCAAGGATGTGGATACAGGGGAACATTTTTGCACTGTCAGTGGTAATGCAAAGAAGTGCAGCCACTCTAGAAAATAGTACAGAGGTTCCTCAAAAAGGTAAAAACAAAACTACCTTATGACTCAGCATTTGCATATCTTTTTGTGTTGATTTCTTTCCAAGTCGTTTGTACAACATAAAAATAGTAGTTCTCAGTTTTTTATTACTTCTCTCTAAGCATTCTTTATATATTCTGGATATAGGACTTTTTGCTATATACATCATATTAAAATAGATATAAACTATATTTTATATAGTTTACATATAAAATTACATATACAAATTTTATATAATATGTTCATAAAGTGTATGTCTATATATGGCTTTTTCCTAGTGCATGGATAGCCTATACATATTTAAAAAATTAACATCTAATGAGAAAAAGAATTAAAATCTTAACATTTTTCTAGCAATTTCTTATAATAATTAAAATTTTTATAATTATTTTGCAATATTTAATAAATATTGATCTACCCCCAAAGTTAAAAATACTCTTTCATATGTTTATAGGTTTTTCTTTTAACATCTAAAATCTTTTTTTTTTTTTTTTTTAATTATGATAGTCACACAGAGAGAGACAGAGACATAGGCAGAGGGAGAAGCAGGCTCCATGCACTGGGAGCCCGACGTGGGATTCAATCCCGGGTCTCCAGGATCGCGCCCTATGCCAAAGGCAGGTGCTAAACCGCTGCGCCACCCAGGGATCCCCTTTCTTTTAACATCTAAATGTCAGATTCATTTTCGGTTAATTTTTGTGTATAATGTGAAATAGTATCTGTGATTCATTCTTTTTCTCATATGGATATCCAATTGACCCAGCATAATTAGTAGAAAAAAAGTCTATTCTTTCCTTCATAGAATTACCTTGACATCTTTGTAAAAAAAATCACACATTTAGGTCTATTTATGGACATTCTATTGTTTCGATTATCTATATGTTTATCCTTATAGCAATACCACACAGCCTTGTTATGGGAGCTTAATATAGATCTTTTATTTAGCTAGAATAAATTTTCTAACTATTCTCCTTTTTTCTCCCTAGATTTTACATATAAGTGGTAGCACACAGTATTTGTCTTTCCCCTTCTGGCTTCTTTTGCTTAGCATAATGCTTTCCAGATTTACCATGACATTGCAAATGGCAAGATTTTCTTCTTTTAAATGGGCAAATAATATTTATCTTCTTTATTCATTCATTTATAGAAGGACATTTATTTTTCCCCATATCTTGATTATTGCGAATAATGCTGAAGTTAATATGGGTGTGCAGATATGTCCTCATGTTATTAATTTTTTTAAATTGTATGTGTTTAAGTAGGCTTCACACCCAAGGTGAAGCTTAAGCTCCAGGTCTTGAGGTCGAGAGTCACATGCTCTACAGACTGAGCCAACTAGGAACCCCAAGGTGCTTAATTTAAGTCTTTTAAAAATACACAGAAGTAGGATTGGTACATCATATCTATGATAGTACATTTTTTAAGTTTTTGAAGTCTGATATATTCTTTCTCTAATGGCTATGCAATTTTGCATTGCCACCAACAGTGTATAAGAGTTTCCTTTTGTTCCCATTCTTGCTAACATTTGTTATCTTTTGTCTTTGTTTTATAATAACAGTCTGAACAGGTGTGAGGTGACAATTTTTTTTTTTTCAATTGTGGTTTTGATTTACACTTCCCGGTAATGATGTTGAGCACCTTTTCATATATTCTTTGGCCTTTTCTATGTCTTCTTTGAAAAAATGACTATTCAGTTCTTTTGCCCAATTTCAATTGGATTATTTATTTATTTACTTGCTATTAAATTGCAAGAATTCAATATGTATTTTCTTTTATGATTTTTAAAAACTTCTTATCAATTACGTTTTGGGAATATTTCCCCCATTCTGTAGATTGCCTTTCAATGTCCTATATCTTGTTTCTTTTCTGTGCAGAATTCTTTGATTTGATGTAGTCTCACTTGTTCATTGGATTTTGTTGCCTGGTTCCTTTTTTTTTTTTTTTCTGTCTGATCCAAGAAATAATTTGCAAGAGTAATGTCAAAAATCTTTTTCCCTCTTTTTTCTTCGGGGAGTTTTATGGTATTGAGTCTTACGTTTACCTCTGGTTTACTCCAATTTAATTTTATGATTTTTGTGAAGTAGATGTCCTATTTTATTTTTTTCATATGGATATTCAGTTTTCTCAAAACTTTTTTTGAAGATATTGTTCTTTCCTTATTGTGTGTTTGGAACCCTAGTCAAAAATCAGTTAACTATATATGTGTATGTTGTCTAGGTTCTTTGTTCTGTGTCACTGTTCATGTACTGTTTTTATGCCAATATCATACTGTTTGTTTACTATAGCTTTGTCATCCAGCTTGAAATTAGGTATGGGATGCCTCCAGGTTTACTCTTCTTTCTCAAAGATTGCTTTGGTTATTCAGGGTATTTTTGTAGTTCCAAAGAGAATAAGGATTGTTTTTGTCTCTTCCCGAGAGAAATGCCATTGGAATTTTGATCAGAATTACGTTGAATTTATAGATCATTTTGGGGTATACGGATATTTTCACAATATTTATCTTTCTAATCCATAAGCACAGCTTACAGCACACATTTATTTGTGTATCTTTTAATCCATTTCAGCAACGTCTTATGGTTTTCAGTCTACGAAGCTTTTTCCTGCTTGGTTAAATTTATTTCTAAGTAGTTTATTGATTTTGAAGCTGTTGTAAATGGGGTCACTTTCTTAATTTCTCTTTTGGGGTTTGTCGTTACTTTGTAGAAATGCAATTGATTTTTATATGTTGATTTTTTATTTTTCAACTTAATGTGATTCATTTATTATTTCTAATATCTTTTGGTGGAGTCTTTAGGATTTTTTATACATATGTCATTTGTTAATAGAAGAGCGTTACTTCTTCTTTTCTCAATAAGAAGCTTTTATTTATTTTGTAACCTAATTTACTAAAAGACTAAGTCTTTTTAGTAAAATGTTGAATATAAGTAGTGAGAGTGAATACCCTTGTATTTTTTTACTTTATCAGGGAAATATTTTGTGGATTGTGGTTTTGTATTGTTTAGTGATTTTGCTGAATTGTTTTCTTAAAAATCTATATTCTTTGCTATGCACAGTTATTGAAATGTCCCTTCGATTAGCCTAGTGGTTAGCTAGTTATTTGACAGAGACATCTTTAAGTTATTTGCACAAAAGATAATAATACATAAATCTTGATCTAACATTTGTTGTGTTCAGATTTGATGTAATGTGTCTTCTTTAATAGAGGTTACGACTTTTTATTTTTAATAATATAATATTTAGTTGTGCAAATATTCCATCTACACATGCAAATAATATGTATTCTTTGTTAGATGTATAATTTTATGTATGTGTCTATGATACTTTTAAAAGTATTGTTTAGATTTTCTCTATCTTTCCTGATGTATTGCTTGCTTTATTTATCAATAATTTAAAAAGGAACACTGAATTCTTCTACTGTGAAGACGGATTCATATTTTTTCATATGGATTTACTTAATTTTGTTTCATGCATTCTGAATCTGTATTATTATGTGCATGTATGATTCTGAGTCCTGTGGCAAGGAGAAGACAAATGGTATAATTTAAGAGCTGTATTGGAAGTGGTTATTTTCATGATGTGTACAGCTGTAGGAGATCCCAAGGAATGTGTAATGGCCCTTGTGAAGTTGAGTGTGTTAGAGTATGGTGGGTGCACAGAAGGGGCGAGCAGAAGAAATGGAAATGAGCAATATAGGAAAGAAAAATATATTACAAAATAAAACCTTAGATGGACCTTCATGGACCCATGACAATCATGTGGTATGAACTAAGGGCTATCATTTACTCAACCTGTTCCCATTAGATTCTACTGACATTCTATTTCTCTCTCACCCAAGGTAGGGAGGGAGATAAAAGAAAGCAAAACAAAAACAAACTAAAATAAGGAGAGAAAATGATTGTGCGTTGTGGCCTTTCCAAATTCTAACCACTGACCAAACTAGGTAATATCCAGTAACATAGAAAGGTTATATTTGGAATGATAAGGAATTCAATACTAAATATATATATATATATATATATATATATAAAATGTAATGTATATATAATGTAATATAGTAATATATATATAATATATATGTATCGTGATAATACTGATATATTAATAATATATACATATATAATGTAATGTAATATATATATGTATCTTAATAAACAACAGAGACTTCAGTCTTTAAAGAAATTATTCTAGGAGAGGAGAGAGGGGGGAAAAACAAATACCCATAATATTACATCAGTGCTATAACACTAGAGAAGTACTGAATCACTCAGGTAATAACTCTCATGAGATAAATAAAATAAACCTCAAGCCCATATATGGGCTTCGATGATCTTATAAAAATATGAGCTTTATTTATCAAATAATAACCACATATGCATTGGCCACTGTAAGATGCCTGTGGGAGTTTCAGGCCCCTCTGCGCTTTTAATTCTAGGTATTCCCAGAACCTGAAAGGTTCTTTTGGTTGGAAGATTCACAGGAGAGTCAGAGACATTCCACATGTATTTTCTATTGTATAGCACAGGCATAGAAATTACAAAACAAAACAAAATAGCCTGAGAGATCCTTGGCATTCCAAAGAGATGCAAAATCCTGCAGAAATGAGCATTCTGGTATGTCTCTGTGTGTGTGTGTGTGTGTGTGTGTATAGTATTTTTATATATTAATTTTTACATATATATGTATATTTAAATTGGGAGAAAATAATTGGGATTTTTAGCAATACTTTTTACATAAAAATTTGGTCTTATTGAAATCCTATCTTTATGTGTAAATTCTTCTGGAATAAATTTTCTTCATGGTTATTTCTAAGAGAAGTCATTCAAGATATTCAGAATAAAATATGGATAATTTGAGGACAAATTGAAGATTTAAAGATTTTCTTTATACTTGTGAGAGGGTATTTAAGCAAAATGAATGAAGTGTGAGCTCCCAAATCGTACAGAAAAAGATTAGACACAGACTCCCCCTTAGTGCTTGTGTAACCTTGGGTTCAAATTTCCTTATTTGTGAAACAGGGACAATAGTACAATAATATACCTCATCAAGTCATAGTGTAGGTGAAATGAGTGTTATATGAAAAGTACTTACTAAATACTAAAGTGCCTAGAATATATTATTACTTAGTATTTGGTATTTAAACATTTTAGTCTAAATATATCACATAATTCAGCCCATACCTTTCAATTTCACATTTTTCTTTATTATAAATATGATAAATCATTTTAAAAAGTCAAAAAAAATCAGGGTGCCTTGGTGGCTCAGTCAGTTAAGCATCTGACTCTGGTTTGGGCCCAGGTCATGATCTCAGGGTCTTGAGATCAAGTCCTGCACTGGCTCTGCATTCAGTGTGGGGTCTGCTTGAGATTCTCTCTCCTCCTGCCTCTGCCCCCGCTTGCTCTCTCTCTCAATAAATAAATATTTTTAAAAAGGCAGAAAAATCATGTCAAATTGTCCTTGATACATTCTGTAGACTCTTATGCCTTAGTCATAATCCCCACTTCCAAATAAGCTAATGAAACTTTTTTTCTTTTTAACCTGTAGTTGACATGTGTTAGCAAATAATTCCTCAGAGATTTTTCTCAAATAACTTAAAATTTAAGGGGAGATCCTTGAAAGAAATTATTTAAATAAAAAATATGCAAAAAGATGGACTCAAATTTCTTTACCCCCAAAACCCAGTAAATATTTGTGGTGTGTGTTTGTATGAGAGAGGGGGGTGGGGAAGAGAGAGGGAGAGAAGAGGAACAGGTTTGTTTTGTTTTTATGGATTAAATAAAGACCACAAAGAAAATGATTTGAAGATGAGCCAGGGGATATTCATGCATAAAGGAACTTTCCCAGAGGATTCTATGGGCACTGTTTTGCAGAATGTTTTTCTATATGGAACTGTGTTTTCCTAACTGATGTTCAATCATTGTAAGCTGAGCCACACTGGACCAAACATTGGGAGGGGTTGAATCTTGCACCAATGTCCAGGACACATTCTAAACTGAGAGTTGAACTTGCTACAGTTTTGTTCTACAATTTTATGAAAAATTATCCTTGAATTCATATATGTCCTTTAACCAATCATATTCTTCCACATAAATAAGGAATAAGTTTAGATATTATCAATTTATACATAGAAAATACTTTGCTAAGCTCCATTGTTTCAACCCAGAACAAATTGATACAAACACCGATTTTTGTCTTTGCATTTAATGTATTTGTAACGAGTTTTTCAACTATCCTGTTGTAGTAGAATACAAAATCCACAGGAAAAATCAATTAACTGATGAAAATATTGATAATCTGTTTCCTTATCTAATAACTTGTTCTTTTAAATTTTGGGGAGCATTCTTCTTCACCCTTGATCATATCAGAATCATAAGCCTCTGTAAGTGAACTTTATTTCACTCTTGGCACAGGGCAGGCATATCCAGTATCACTACGAGCTGAAGCAGGAGGATTGGAAAGAATGAATTGCTCAGTACTAAGAAGAAAAAGGTAACAAGACATAGGAGACTGGATGCTCAGCTTCATGATCATTAGACCAGAAACTGTCCACTATATCATACTGTTCCCTCACTGGTATCATTAAAATAAATCATTGACATTAACAGTGTTTTAGGCAAGTCATGATTTTGCTGTGGCAGATATTTGTTCATGGGTAAAAGGTGATGATTCAACAAATTCACTCTCTGCTCTTAGGCATACTGCATCTAAGTGACTGTGCAGCTCTAACTGCATGTTTAAATATACAGGACACTATTTAATCACATTGGGTTCTTCAATACATCAACAGAAAACAACTAGCTTTCCACAATGTTTCTAATGTTTCAACAGCAACCTCTAACATGTGTCTTTAGAATGATGGGGAAAAAGGGAAAATTTTTATATAACAATAAACTGTATTCCTATATTCAGATGCCCAGATTGTGTTCCAGTTCCCTGTTCCCTTCCTCTCCATGTTCAGAATCTCGACCAAACCTGTCAAAAAGAAGAATCACTGAAAATATTATCAACTAATTAAGGATATTTCTCTGCTATGATTAAGAGCCTTGATTTTGTCCTTATTTCAATAATTTATCTTAAGTTCTACTGGATATGCTGAAAGTTTGTGTGTGATTGGTACATTATATATAAATTCCCAGATGTCATCAACTGATGAATGGATAAAGAAGATGTGGTGGTACATATAAACAGTGAAATATGACTCAGTTATTAAAAGAATGAAATCTTGCAATTTGCAACAATGTGGATGGAGCTAGAGTGTATTATGTTAAGCAGAAGTAAGTCAATCAGAGAAAGACAAATGCCATATGATCTCATTCATTTGTGGAATTTAAGAAACAAACTAGATGAACATAGGGTAAGGGAAAAAATAAAGAAAGGGTAGCAGACCATAAAAGACTCTTAACTACAAAGAACAAAATGAGGGTTGTTGGCGGGAGGTGGGTGGGAGAGGGGCTAGATTGGTTATGGGTATTATGGAGGGCACTTGTGATGAGCACTGGGTGTTATACATGTAAGGTACAAATCACGAGATTCCATACCTGCACCCAATTTTACCATATATATCAAGTAGCTAAAATGTAAATGAAAAATTGAAACAAAAAAAGAAATATGACAATTACATGCAACACACACAAATATATGTAGCACAGTGAAGGGATGGTATTTGTTTAAACTTATATGGGTAGTTAATGGCAGAGATGGAGTAAGACCCGTATCTTTTAAGGAGGTGGAAAACAGCTGGAAGCCCATTTACTCAGTGGGTAATGTGGCATAGATGTTAAGAGCATAGAAATGGCATCTGATACAGGCATCTGATATCTTAGGTTGCTACCTAATACTTTAATATTTGATGGAATTAACTGAACCAACCTATTTTTTCTGTTTCCTCATATGTAAAATGAGTATCAAAATAGTAACCATTGCCTTGTTATGACTTCAATGCTTGCAAAATGTTTACAACAATTTCAAACATAATATATGCTTTTATCAAATATAATTTGAGAGCAGCCCAGATGACTCAGTAGTTTAGTGCCGCCTTCAGCCTAGGGCATGATCCTAGAGTCCTGGGACCAGGTCCCACGTCAGGCTCCCTGCATGGAGCCTGCTTCTCCCTCTACCTGTGTTTCTGCCTCTCTCTCTCTCTCTCTCTCAATGCCTGCAGTCTCTCTCTCTCTCTCTCTCTCTCTCTCTCTCTGTGTCTCATGAATAAATAAATAAAATCTTTAAAAAATAAATATATAAATATAATTTGAAATATAATGATGCACTTGCTCTGAAAGGATTTAAAAGAGTGTAGCAAATTCTCTATAATCTAAATCTTTTTTAAATAAATATTCCAAAACTTAAAACACTATTGTAGATATCATATGTTCTTTATCATTTCAGATGAATTAAGTTTCTGTTGTGTCTCTGGAATCACCTCAACCTCATGGAAAATCAGAGCAATGTCACAGAATTTGTTTTCATGGGTCTGTGGGGAAATAAACAAGTGGAGCTACTGTTCTTTCTCTTGTTCCTGCTCTGTTATTTGGCAATCTTAATGGGAAACTTCATCATCTTACTCACGATCATCCACAGCCATCTAATTGAACAACCAATGTACTACTTTCTCTGCCACCTTTCCCTCATGGACCTCTGCTACACCTCCACTGTAGTCCCCAGACTAATCAGGGACTTAGGTGCAGCCAGAAAAAACATTTCCTATAACAACTGTATGACCCAGCTCTTCACTGCCCACTTGCTGGCAGGGGTGGAGATATTCATCTTGGTGTCCATGGCTTTAGACCGCTATGTTGCCATTGTCAAGCCCCTGCATTACATGGTCATCATGAACCGGCGGAGGTGTAACCTGTTGATCTTCATGGCCTGGGGTGTGGGGTTTTGGCACTCTGTTGCTCTATTGCTCTTGGTACTCAATTTACCTTTCTGTGGTCCTAATCAGATAGATCATTACATATGTGATGTGAAGCCTCTTTTGAAACTGGTGTGCAGAGATATTCGTGTTGTTAATATCTTGGTTATTTCAAATGCAGGAATGGTGGTGGTTGCTGTGTTTCTTGTCCTGGTGGCTTCTTACATTCTCATATTATACAATCTGAAGACCCACTCCTCTGTAGGGAGACGCAAAGCTCTCTCCACGTGCAGCTCTCATGTAATGGTGGTCATTTTATTCTTTGTGCCTTGTATCTATATTTATGTTCTACCTGCAGGGAGTGAAAACAAGGATAAGGAGATCTCTGTGTTTTACACTGTGATTGCTCCCTTGTTGAATCCTCTCATCTATACCCTGAGAAACGTGGAGATGAGAAATGCCATGTGGAAGATGTGGTCTAAAATGGCACATACGAAATTCAGGTAATAATGATATTCATTCCACTTCTAACCATGTGTTCCCAGGGTATTTATAATTTGAGATGTTATAGAAAACATATGGCTTTCTTTGGGGAGTTGAACTAAATGAGCTCTAACAATATAAGAGACAAGAAGCAAATCACTGTGGTTCAGATTGCAATATGTACACTAGGTTGCCAACTAGTTCTGAATGTGGTTGAATGGGTGAGGAATTTTAGAAATGTCTTTCTAAACACATGCCTAATCATAGCACTGTCCTCTCCAATAATGTACACAGAACAACATTTCCTTGGAATAAAATCTAAAGTTCTCACTTGTTTATCACAATTGGTCCTGGCTGAATCTGCTAGTCTCAGAAGGCACTATAATGGTAGAAAGGATGGTGTTAAAATGACAAGTTTTTGGGTCAGGGAGAGCTCAGTGATTACTGACCCTGGGACATTTTTATCTTTGTGTCTTGGCAATTTGCTTTAATTATATATGCATCTCCATCTTTCAAATATCTATGAAATGTGTAATACTGTACTTTATAAAGTTGAAATATTGCCTTGGTTAACATGTGTGAAGATTGAGGAGGGCATATGGCTTCTAGAAACATAGAATTTTCCTCTTTTTGTACTTTTCTTCATTTGTTTCCCTCTCCTTGGATGCTTGCAGTCAGCTACACGGCACTCCTCTACATTCTCCAAACATACGCTAAAGTCTATCAGCTCTATGACTGTTTCCTCTATCTTTTCTGCTTATAATGCTGCTCCCATGACGCATTAGTGTTCATGTCTTACGTATAAGTCACACTCCTGATATTTTCTTATTCCAGAAGATTTTGCCAATTCATGAACAAAACAGTAGTATTTATTATTTCTTCCTTGTTCTTTTGTTGCTATGAAACTGTGCAATTACTCCTTTTAAAATAATCCTGTGTTCCATATTGGTGTTTCTTCTTATAGGTGTTTCCAGTTGGATTGAGTCAACTCCGTCAAAAATGTACTGTTTCTTTATTTTTCTTTTATCTATTTTCTAGGAATAAACCCATACAAATTAATAAATAAACAGTGAATTAAATTCAAAGATGCTATCTTTTCTTTTTATTGCATTTTACATGCTGTTCTCACATATCCAGAACTTCCCTTTATGTTATGAACTATCATGCATTAGTAATAAAATATGTAATGTCAGAAAAGTTAAAAATTCAACATACATCCCATGTAGCTCTCAGGAAAGGAATAAAATCCATGAGATTCCAGCTCCCTATTATGTCTTCTTACTTATTTTCTACATTTGAAGGTGCTACAACTTTAATTTTCTTTTATCCTCTTGCCTTTTGAATCATATAATCCATTAGCTCTGTGTCTTGGTTCCCATTTGTGTAGACTTTTCTCTCTGCTGAAGCATTTGCCTTTTCTTAGAAGAATGATTGCATATTTTGGACATAGAGTTCACTCAGCTGAAATACTCTTGCCTGAGAGTAAGGAGAAGTCCAGGAAAAACCATAAATGTGATGGTGTTTTTCTTCTGTGTCAGGAAATCTTCTTTTGTTACTTGTAGTTTTAGAACTTTTCACATCTAACTGATTACTGATTTTTTTCATGGATCCATGATAACCTGTAGAATAGCAAGGGAAAATGTTCTATTTCATAGGAAATTAAGTCTGTCTAGTTATTGTTTGGTTTGACTTCGTTTAACATATTAATTTTCCAAGGATTTTTTTGATTATTTTGTAATGTATAATAATGTAGCATGTACATTTGTTCTAGCCTGTAGACAATAATCTAATATCTTCAAAAATACCTGAAATCTCAGTTTTATAAATAATCCCATATAACCCACAAAACAAATGGTTTTAGAAGGGGCTAGAAAATGAGGAAAAATAAAACAAAATCAATTCTCAGAAGAGCAAGTTAATATGAACCAAGACACATGGAGGGCTTAGGGTTACACATGAGGTACTTGTACGCATCTCTAAGGAGTATCCTGGTGTATTTGTGTGTGTCATTGGTAAACATATGACCAGCTATCTCCTTCTGTGTATTGACACAATTCTCTCTTCTTTGAGAGAAGCTTGGTCAAAAACATTACGTTGAAATAGACAACCAGTAAAACAGTGAGTTCTGATATCCATCATGCTAAAGTAGTAGAATCTCTTATTTCTGCAGGGTTACTACACTTTCCTTTTTTACATATTTATTTATTTATGATAGACACAGATAAGAGAGAGAGAGGCAGAGACACAGGCAGAGGGAGAAGCAGGCTCCATGCCGGGAGCCCGATGCGGGACTTGATCCCGGGACTCCAGGATCGCGCCCTGGGCCAAAGGCAGGCGCCGAACCGCTGAGCCACCCAGGGACCCCTGATTACTACAATTTCAGAGCCGGGAAGCATATAGTAGACATAAAAACCTGCTCCTTTCCCTCACAGAAAGCACACAGTTCCTTTTCTTATTTTTATCTAGTAGCTCTTTGAGCAAATCGTTTTAACTTCTAAAGAATTGTGTATGTGTGTGTGTGTGTGAGTGTGTGTGTATATATACTATATATATATATATATATATAATTGAAGTACTATTTTTATTTTTTAAATTTTTTATTAGAGTTCATTTGCAAACATATAGTATAACACCCAGTGCTCATCCCATCAAGTGCCCTCTTCAGGGCCTATCACCCAATCACCCCATCCCCCCACCTGCCTCCCCTTCCACTACCCCTTGTTCATTGCCCAGAGTTAGGAGTCTCTCATGTTTTGTCACCATTTCTAATTTTTCCCCACTCATTTCCTCTCCTTTCCTCTATAATCCATTCAAGAAACAAACAATCCAATCATGAAATGGGCAAAAGACATGAACAAAAATGTCACCAAAGAAGGCATACACATGGCCAACAAGCACATGAGAAAATGTTTCGCATCACTTGCCATCAGGGAAATACAGATCAAAACCACAATGAGATATCACCGCACACCAGTGAGAGTGGGGAAAATTAACAAGACAGGAAATAACAAATGTTGGAGAGGATGTGGAGAAAGAGGAACCCTCTTGCCCTGTTGGTGGGAATGTGAACTGGTGCAGCCACTCTGGAAAACTGTGAAGGTTCCTCAAAGAGTTAAAAAGAGAGTCTACCCTATGACATAGCAATTGCACTACTGGGTATTTACCCCAAAGAATCGTGTTCTTATTGGAACAATGGAACTAACATTACTTATCTCACAATATGCACTATTGTGAAATGAGATGATATAATGACCCTAAGACACAAAATAATTTCTCAATAATTGTTGTTATTGTAATTGTTATCATTATTTTGTAGTGGCTAAGATCCTATAAAAATGTATCTGAAGTTTAATGTGTATAAAGGAAATTGTTAGTATATGGATCTGTGCATAATGGAAGAATATTGGTTCACTGAATGTCAGTGTGCACATTTTGGGCTCAGCCAAATAACCTGCAGAAATGAAATCACATAGGACTAAGCCAATGGAAAACAGAATAAATTTTGCATTGAGTCCTGATTTCCCCCCATGTTTTATTATATTCTCACCTGACAAAATAACTTTTTTACACTAACATGTGTATAAAGAACAGGTTGTTTATTCTTTACCATTCCTTTTCTTCTGCCCTCCATTTCCCTACCATCTATTTCCCCATTGTTAATCCATGACAATAAATAACCCAAGTTCGAGTCCTGATATTGCAGGTCACTATTTTATCCATCTATCTACTCTACTGATGCAGGTTACTGTAGATAATGATCCATATTGGACTGTACTGCATCTGCTTGGTTCTGTTTGTCTTTCCCCATCTCAGATTTGTTTAAAGACTTTTTTCAAGATTTTAACTTATTTATTCATGATAGACAGAGAGAGAGAGAGAGAGGCAGAGACACAGGCAGAGGGAGAAGCAGGCTCCATGCCCAGAGCCTGACATGGGACTCCATCCCAGGACTCCAGGATCACGGCCTGGGCCAAAGGCAGGCACTGAACCGCTGAGCCACCCAGGGATCCCATCCCCCATCTCAGATTTTTCCAAACTACTGTAAAAGTAAATTTCCAACTGGAGCAAGAAAGCCTACTTAAGAGAGTCTTTCTTTAAAAAATAAGATCAGGAAGCCATAAGTGAGGAAGAATTTATGCACGTCCTCATTGAAGAAACCATGAAGATTTTTGAAATTTTCAGAGAGCTGCAAGCCCTCAGCCTGGACTTAACTTCCTCCTCACCATGACCCCTGAATCATCTGCATTCTTTACTTCTAAAGGAGCTCCAATCCCTCATTTAGCCCAACCAATCCCAGCTGCCCTAATTCCAATCTCTGTTTTGTATAGAGAACCTGAATGAGAATTACACTCACAGCCTTTCAGCTATATGACTCTGTTTTACTTTGTCTTCCTGGGAACACACTTTAGGTTTCTACCTGAGTCTGTGTCTTCGAAATTGCAATTCTAATGGCCCAAATAAATGTTTATATTATTATTGTTATTACTTTTTAATGCCTGAGAGACACAGAGAGAGACGGAGACATAAGCAGAGGGAGAAGCAGGCTCCCTGCAGGGAACCCAATGCAAGACTCCATCCCAGGAACCCAGAATCATGCCCTGAGATGAAGGCAGATGCTTATCAAACACTGAGCCACATCCAGGGATCCCAAATGGTTGTATGTTTTAATTTTCAGTGAATTCTTTCTTAGCACTACCCTAATACTATTTCATGCAATATGATTTTTTCTTCAGAAAGCAAGATGAGCCTAAGGTCGGCTTGTGGAGCTTCCAGAGAAACTTCTTGACACCGGCTAGCACACAGATAAGTAAAGTTATATCCAGAAAATGCCCACAGGCACCAGGGTCAGTACCATGGAGAGCAACACAGAGCCTTGGATGAAGTTCTGTTCAGAAATGCCTCTGGGAGATAATTCTCTACAGTTGCAAAGACCTATTAATTCTTGTGTTGTCATATGTTATATTCTGCTCTTCTGAATCAACTTTCCCTTTAGGGATACTCACAAAATAAATAACTCCTAGAACTTAAAATGTATATTTGTTTTTGCAAGAATCTCAAAATACTTACAATTTTTTTTTAAGTCTGAAAATCCACTTCCTGATGGTCAATGGATGTTTAAGTTCTATTCTCCTTGTAAATAATTTAATGTCCTAAGACTTGTTGATATTCCTTAAATAATTTTAGAGAATCAACCTAAATGTGTCTAAATAATTGGTTTATAATCTCTGCATTTTATTTCATCTTTAGATACTGGAGAAGGATCAGCAGAGTGAGTACCTCAGGTGAGAGCCCTCCTGATTTGATCAGGAGGATTTGATCTAATCTTACAGAGACTGAAAGCTAATGATCGGTGAATTAACCATGGCACTTTCATTGGACAATGCTCCACCAACTGTGCTTTGGGTTGGTTATCTGCTACTTAAATTTATTCCATTTAATCCTGATCATGGGCTATATTTTCTGTAGCAGCGTAAGATAATTTGATTACTACAAAAACAATTTAGCCAACTGCAGTCTTATTATACATTATTATGAGGAGAACGAAAACAGTTGAGGTTAATGAAATCTTTAAGTTTCAGTGAACTTTATTGAGTTCCTTTTTGGTTGCTTTTATATTTTTCTCCATATTCTCTTATGAATAGCCCAGTTTATGATTGCATGTCATAAACTGCAATGATGAATAACTTACTAACTTTCAAAAAACCTTATCACCCTAAAATGGACTAGATTTATTTGACTGAATTAAGGTGACTTTATAGTTGGCCATATTCTGATATCATTAGGAGAAAATTTGAACTCATAGTGGAAACTCTAACTATAAGAACAATTATTCTTATTGTTTAAATAGCACAATCAAAAGACAATGCAGCATGTTTATATAGTGCAACCAAAGAAATAAAGTAATAATTTGACTGTATCTTTACAGTGCAGGGAAATGGCAGACTAGATTATTAGTATTAAGAAATGCCAAAGACAACCAATGTTTTAGAGTAATTCTATTTCTCTTTACTAACTGATTGTTCCAAATTGAAATTTATCATGGTCATCCTCTTTAATATATATTGTGATATTTTGTGGAAGGATTTTGTTTCCTTGTGAGGCGGGTTATATTTGCACACATGGAAATTTCAGAGACTGTTGACTCCAAAAGGTAAAAAAGGAAACTAATGTGCGGATTTGAACCTTGAATGACACTGGGGTGGTTTACATTATTTTTGGTATTCTTCAATATATTTCTGGATTATGTAATAGTTAATGGATTCTATAAATGTGGACAATGAAATTTTAAGAGGTCAGCAATAACCTCAACATTCATAAATGGTATGAAAGGGGAAAATTAATTTTGTGTACTTAGATCTTATTAAAAGTTATTGGATATAGGAAAGGAAAACAATAAAGTAAATGAGAAAAATGTTTGGATAGTGTCTGCTTAAAATGGTTGATCGACTTCTCATAGAACATTGGCCAGATTAGTCTGATTTTAAACTGCACACATTAATTCTAAATAACCATAACTAAAATGGAATAAAGCAAATATAAGGACACAGTTCACTTAATATCAAACCTCTGACTAATAGGAGTTTTTAGGTAACTGGTTTTCTTTTATATTCAGATTGTTACTGCTATAGAAACATAATCTGAATCAAAACCATTCTCCATTCAGTTATTATCCTTCTCTGTGTGTCTACATCTTTTTTGTTCTGGGATTCCAACCAGGGAATGAATAATATTTCTTCCTTTCATCACTTATAATTTTGATTATTTAACAAATTGAGGACTTGTGGTCAAGAATATAGTATGTGTTTCAAGGACAATAATTTTCTCACTGGATTGCATTCACAGGTCTATTTTATTTCAGCAAATAGCAGTGATCATGATAGCATGTCCCATTATATATCAGGATGAAAGTTTAAGAGCTACTGTGCGTGGAACATCTGTGATAATCCAGAAATTGAGACAGACTCCTACCTGAAAGAAAGCTCATTTTGCTAAAACCCATGAAAAATTATTTCAAAGTTATTTGGGATCAAGAATTCTGGACCATATATTTATATGAACTGCAAAATATATCCCCCCAAGTATTCATAAACGTAGTTTAGGTAATTGGTAATCTGTCACCTTGCATACTTTTTTTTTTATTGAGATAAGAATCAACATGCCTCTTCTTCCTGCTGGCCTCCAGGATACCCAAACTTTGTTCTTTGCTCACAAGAATGGGATGGCAACCCTGGACTGGGTGGGAATCAAGATACTGTCCTCCACATGATATTAGTTTTTGATGCTAATAAATTACTTAGATTGCCTTTATCTGAATCTCTTTATTGAAAATTGGGTTTGGATATACAAACACTAACCGACTTATCTAACAATTAACTATAAATCCATTTGTTTTAGGCAAACACAAATCTCTGTAAACAGTATGCCATTTCCTAAATTAGGAATCAGCACTGGCTGTAATAAGGTAAGGTGAAAATTGATCAATGAATTATAAAATTATTAACCTCTATTTAAATACTGTTCACTGTTGAACACTGTGAACCTGATAATTACTTTTGCTTTGTTAAAGACAAGAGAGAGATTAGAAAGCCTGATAGCAGTACTAAAGTCATAGTGGGAACAGAAGGAGGTCTTTTTCTTCTTGATGACATTAGGGTCGAATGATAATTTAAAACAGAGTTTCTTAGAGTATACACCATTTTAAAATGCTACATCAGTTACTTCTAAAATGATCCTAAAGACATAAGTCTTGAGTTTGTTAGTGGTTTTGATGGCTTCTAAATAACTTTGCTACAGTTATATTCTGTGTTTTTAAAATATTCAACCAAGTGCCCAGATATAGTGGTTTCATTGCATCAGACAA
This sequence comes from Canis lupus familiaris, assembly GCF_011100685.1. Classification (NCBI taxonomy): domain Eukaryota; kingdom Metazoa; phylum Chordata; class Mammalia; order Carnivora; family Canidae; genus Canis; species Canis lupus. The sequence continues at coordinate 40,751,015 of NC_049239.1, read as the reverse complement.
AGGTGGAAAGTGTGCTGCAATGTTTGCATCTTGTTAAGTGTCTGTTAATTCCTCAACACTGGCTAAAACAGCTCCCAGGGTGCATTCCCTGTTCCTACACTCTATTTCCCTATCTATAGATAATGTCTCAAGTTTGTGCAAGATACAAACTTGTGAATCTTTGATCCATTCACTAATGCAACATCTAGTTACCGAGTGCTGAGACAAATCTCCCTTAGAATTATATTCTGTAACAGCTTCTTTGGTTGAATTTTATGCCTAGATTGTGTACAAAATACTGAAGTTCCTAGGAAAAGTCATGAATTATGAAAAGTGCAAATATGCTTGGGCAATTTCTTTTTATTTATCATTTATCACTTGCCATCACAAATTTAGATTATTTTTAAACAAAATATTTTGTTTACTTTGTAATTTGTAAATAGGATAAATGAATAAATTGGCTCTTTATTTTTTGCAACTTGAATCCATTGACAGTCTATTTGCTGCATAATTTTCAAGCATTCTTTGCTTTTAATGTGCCTGAACCTATTTTAGTTAAAATGTGCAATTTATATTTGTCCACAGGGCAAGGAAGATTATTTTTATTTTTAATTTTTTTTAGAGAGAGAGAAGAGGGAGAGGAGCAGAAGCTGAGGGAGAGAGAGAGAGAATCTTAAGCAGGTTCCATGCCTGACACAGGGCTCTCTCCTGTTCTTCTTTCAGGATGATCTGGACAAATTCTGTTTTATTTGGGACTGTGTCTTCAGGATAGATAATTTATTAAAAAATATCAGTTTGTGGAGCACCTGGGTGGCTCATTTAGTTAAGCATCCAACTCTTAATTTCAGCTCAGGTCATGATCTCAGAGTACACATTATAACACACATGTTTATTTTTAAAAATCATGTAAATTATATTCCTTTTGTTATCTAATATTATAACTGACAATAATAAAATTGCTTCTTTAACAGCAAACTAACATTTAAATATTCCTTAATCATTAATGGTAAAGTTGAGATTTTACCCTATTGTTCCCATTATAGAATTATTTACAATAGATTTCTAAAATGAGAAAAAATAAAAAAGAAGCAAAAATCTCAATGTCGGGAATAATTAATATCACTTCTTCAATGACATCAGTCTGATTTTTTGTAAATTTATGGTATTGTTGTCATGATGCTAATTTTGTATAGATTCATGTTTTCTTTCTTTTCAGATATTGAACCCATCTGTTTACAATATATGCCAGTCCAGAACACATGGAGAGCCAGAGGAATGTCTCAGAATTCATTCTTTTGGGACTTTCGCATGACCAGAACATGCAAATATTTTGCTTTGTGCTCTTCTTATTCTGTTATGCTGCTCTCTTGGTAGGAAACCTTCTGATCCTTGTCTCTATTCGATGCAGCCCTCTTTTTCACCAACCAATGTACTACTTCCTCAGCCACTTATCCACTCTGGACATCTGCTATACCTCTAGCGTTACACCCAAATTAATTGCTGACCTGCTAGTGGAAAGAAAAGCCATCTCCTATGGTAATTGTATGTTACAGGTCTTTGCCATGCACTTCTTTGGAATGATTGAAGTTCTAATCCTTACAGTCATGGCCTTTGATCGCTATGCTGCCATCTGCAAACCTCTCCACTACCTGCTTATCATGAACAGGACAAGGTGCAATCTCCTAGTCTTAGCTGCTTGGGCTGGTGGGGCTGTCCACTCCTTTCCTCAATTTTGTATGGTAATCAGGTTGCCCTTCTGTGGGCCTAATGAGATTGATCACTATTTCTGTGATATATTTCCTTTGCTAAAGGTTGCCTGCACTGATACCTACATCACTGGTGTCCTTATGGTTGTCAATTCGGGAATGGTTACCTTAGTGACATTTGTGGTTTTATTTTTTTCTTATGTCATTATATTATTCACTTTAAGAAATCACTCAGCAGAAGGAAGACGCAAAGCCCTCTCTACTTGTGGATCTCATATCACGGTTATAGTTTTATTTTTTGGGCCTTCCATCTTTGCCTACCTTAGACCTCCAACTAATTTCCCTGAGGATAAAGTATTTGCTCTGTTTTACACCATCATTGCTCCTATGTTCAATCCCTTAATCTATACTCTGAGAAATTCAGAGATGAAAAATGCCATGAGAAAATTTTGGTGTCAAACATGAGAGCTCAACATCATTTTAGCAAAACAGAGGGGCAGCTACATGTGGATAGGGGAGGGAGGAAACCATCTGACAGGGTAATTCTCCTACTGGTATCATGTTATGAGTGACAGAACTTAGGACTTAGAGTTTCATAATAACTCAAAGAAATATTAATTCAACCATACAAACATAGCTTAAAACATAGTTAATTTTGTGGATTTTAAGATGGCATGAGTAAGTTTACATGCATAAAAAGTTATATGTGCAGTTAAGACAATGTCATACGAGGGATCCCTGGGTGGTGCAGCAGTTTAGCGCCTGCCTTTGCGCCCAGGGCGCGATCCTGGAGACCCAGGATCGAATCCTGCGTCGGGCTCCCTGCATGGAGCCTCCTTCTCCCTCTGCCTGTGTCTCTGCCTCTCTCTGTGTGTTTCTAATGAATAAATAAATAAAATATTTAAAACATATGTATACTAGTAAAAATAGAGTGAAGTCAGTCACCCAGGATATTAAAAACACACTCACTGCTCTTGTACGTATTCGCTCATGTAAAAAATCCATAAAGGAACAGCGATCTATGAAATGCCAGAAATTAGTATGAAGTCTCTATTTATTAGACCCAGAGGCTTTCTTATGTTCACAAGTAAAACATAAGCAAAAAACAAATAAGAGCTCAAACAAACAAAAACTTCAATCAAAAAACCCCGTGACATAAGTCATGGAAATGAGTGGAAATACAAATCATCTTTGTAAATAACCTGAAGAGTATATGCATGAGAAATATTTCCTAGAGGAACCTGAAAAAAAATTCGATGTGATCTGTTTATTTGAATGTCTGATAAGATACAAAAAGAAACGACTTCTTAGAAACCAGAGAAAGTATCATTAAGACAGAAGAGATTGTGTAACCGGGATAGGATGATGGTGAAAATACACAAAGACGGTTTTGTCCATATAAATGCAATACTAAAATTATAATGATTATACAAGGCCCTATATACAGAAGGAAGGAAGGGTAGAAAAATTGATAAGGGAGATGTAATTCATTAGTGTTTTTATAGCAGCGACGAACTGGACAGATGACTACTTGGTAGAGTTACTAATAAAACAAAAATATTGCCAGATTTAAAAGTTCAAGCTTTACCCCTTATTTAATGTTTATCTTTTACCAAATTTACTCAACTTACCATTCTGCAGTTCTGTTCAGATATATCACTACATACGTGATAGAAAGTCCCTTTTGAAACTGGTGTGCAAAGACACCTGTGTTGTACTATCTTAGTGATTGCTATTTCAGGGATGGTAGGGTGGTGGCAGCCTTTTCTGTTGTCTTGGTGGCTTCTTACATATTCATATCACATAATCTTAGGACCCACTCCTCCGCCGGGTAATGCAAAGCTCTCTCCACGTGCAGCTCTCATGTAATGGTGGTAGTTTTATTCTTCATGCCCTGTATCTGTACTTAGGTTCTACCTGCAGGCAGTGAGGACAGAGATGAGGAACTCTCCGTATTTACACTGTGATCGCCCTCATGCTGAATCCTCTTAACTGGATTTTGAGAAAGATAGAGATGAAAATTGCCATGGGGAATGTGTGGTCTACAATGACACGTCAGAATTCATGTAAATAAGGTAGTATTCATTGTACTTTCAATCCTGTGTACCAAAGGCATGTATTATTTGAGATATTATAGAAAGCATATAAGCTTTCTTTGGGCACTTGGGCTAAATTACCTTTGACTGATGTTACGTGAACCAAAGAAGCAAGTGACTGTGAATCAGATTGCAATCTGTCACCTCTTTGGATCGAAATCATTCCACGTGTGACCATCTGTATGTGAGGAAGCAAGAAATGTCCTTCTGAAGTACATCACTGATTGATCATATCACTCCTTTCCCCCCAAATCTGTAAGGGATCCTATTTTCCTTGGAATACACGCAACCTTCCTGCTTGTTTATCAGAAATCTTCCATAAATCATTTGAGTCTAATTTGCCATTCTCAGAAGTCTCTATGTTGGTTGAGTGTGTGGTGTTACAGTGACAGGCATTGGGGTCAGAGAGAAGTGGGTATATACTGACCGCTAACTTTTATCTCTGGGTCTTGGCAATTTGCTTTCATATTATGAGTCTCCCTTTTAAAAATATCTAGAAAATGGTGTGATATTGTACTTCCCAAAGATGTAATGTTACTTTGGCTTACACAAGTGAACTTTTAACATGGCACATGGCAACCAGAGACTCATGTTAGTTATTTTTCCTCTTTCTTTGTTTTTCTCTGTGTGACCCTTTGCTCAGATGTTTTCATCCAGCTACTCTGGGTCCGTCTACATTCTCCAAATACACTCTAGAATCTATCTGTTCTGTGGCTGTATTTCAACTATCTCCTCTGCTGAGGATTCCCCAGCCCCATGCTCTAGACATCATGTCTTACGTATAATTCACAATCATGATGTTACCTTTTTCAGGAAGATTTTTCATATATGTCAACAGACCAGAACTATTTCAGATTCCTTCTTTATCCTTCATGGATATGCATCTGTACACTTACTCCTTTGCAAATAATCCTATGCCCTGTATGACTGTTTCTTTTTACGAATTTTATTTTTCAATTTGACTGAGCCAGAAGATGATTATCTAGCTTCATTTTTCAATGTGTCTCTCTTTTTCCTAGCTATAAACCTGCACAAATTAATGTAAACAATGCAAACCAACAGTTCCTGAATTAAATTCAAAGATACTGTTTTTCTCTTTTTGACTATGTATATTGTTCTTATACATTTAGAATTCTCCATATGTCACAAACAATCATGCAATAATGATAAAGTATGTATTATCTGAAAGGCTAAAAATTTAACGTGTGTCCCCATGTGCCTCAAGGCGGTAATGAAATCCAGCAGATTTCCAGACCCCTGGAATATCTTCTTGCTTATTTATTTTCTACAATAGGGAGGTACTACAACTTTAATGATTGTTTACTTCAATGTCCACTGAATCACATAATCCAATCCCAGCTCTCAAGATTGCACAAATTTTGATTGCCTGTGTTTTGATTGCCATTTGTCTGGATATTTTTCTCTGCCCAAACGTGCATTTTCTCAGCAGAATGATTTCAGTGCTTCCAAACAGAGTTTGCTTGACTGAGGTATTCCTGTCCCAGAGCCAAGCAAAATCCAACAAAAACCATGGTGGCAGTAGTGTATGTCTGTGGTGCCAAGGTTGTCTTTGCATGTTTCAATTCTTAGAACTTTTCACACATATAACTAATATCTTCTTTTTTTTAATTTTCAATGGCTTTTTGGAGCCTTTGAAACCCTTGAAATGTCAAGGAAACATTCTTCCCATTCCACAGAAATTCCTCTGATTGGTTATTTATTCATAGATCTGTTTGCTCTGGTTTAATGTAACATTTTCCAAATAGAATTTGTATTACTTTTAAGTATGAGGATGTAGTGTGTATATCTGTGCCTAAGTGTGTGTGATAATTGTGTCTGTGTGGTAAAGGGGACTTTGGAGGTCTTGAGGATATATCAAAAGGAATAACCACTAGAAAGAATGTTATGCAACAAAACCAAAAATCTTTTTATTATCTCTTATTTTTTTCTTGATGATCCACAAGATTTTATGAGAAAAAGAATAACCCCACAAAAAAAATGCACTGAAGTATGATTATTGAACTACTTGCCAGGTGTTCTTTCTAGGATTCATTTTCCAGCCTATAGCACAATGTCTACTATTTTTTTAAATATATTTATTTATTCACTTGAGAGAGAGACAGCATGAGCAGGGGAGAGGGCTAGAGGGACGGGGAGAAGCATACTCCTCGCTGAGGAGGAAACACAATGCAGGGCTCGATCCCAGGAAACCAGATCATGACCTGAGCACAAAGCAGAGAGACACTCAACCAATCAAGCCACCCAGGAGCCCCAAAATGTCTACTATCTTCAAAAATATCTGTCAGGTAAATGCATAGGAGGAATTCACGCGATGTTTTGCTCTCCATGTGAGTTTAAACACAGAATATTATTATTACCTTTTTTAAATTATTTTTATCTTTTAAAAGATTTTATTTATTTATTCATGAAAGATAGAGAGAGAGAGAGAGAGAGAGAGAGAGAGAGAAATACACAGGCAGAGAGGGAAGCAGACTCTATGCCAGGAGCCTGATGTGGGACTCAGTCCCGGGACTCCAGGATCACACCCTGGGCCGAAGGCAGGTGCTAAACACCTGAGCCACCCAGGGACCCCCTAAACCGCAGAATACAAAAAAATACTTATGGTTGCAAATGTGCAGTTTAAGAAATCCTATCCATTTCTACCCAGATTTATTGTTAATTTAAAAATACATCATTACTATCTTTGTTAAAGGAATATCTTAACCTGCTAAGGAACACTCATACTACACAGGCACAGTATAATAGCCCCAAGATTCAGAAATTATCAGCCTGGAAGAAGCTTCAACATTTTGGATGGGCTCTAAGGGAAAGATTGGAGGCAAAAACTAGCTGTGAGTGACGTAGATTTATGTGACCTCCTGCCTCAGCAGCCTCTCTAGATCCCTCACCCTTTCTTCAATCCTTCATCTGTGTCTAGGCACCCATTGAGAAGGCTGATTTAGACACTTCTAGACTCTCTTAGTATTCTCTTCAACACCAGAGACACATCCAGGATTATGATGTCACATGTGCTAAATTTTTCAAAGCATTCTTTTTTTTACTGTTTTTTTTTTCTTATGGTGAAAGTTTCTCCATCTTGTTAATCACTTCACATATTAATCTTTTTAAAATTTTTAAGTGCTACTGTCTTAGCAAATTTCAATTACATAACAGTTTTTTCAACTATAGTTATCACATTACACCTTCAATTCTCGGACATTACTCATCTTAGAGCTGAAAGTTTATAACCTTCTACCAACCTCCCTCTGATTCCTCCAACCCCCCCACCTAGGCAATAACTTTTCTAGTTTCTGATTATATGACATGGACTTTTTTTTTTTTTAATATAGCACATATAAGTGATACAATGCACTATCTTTCTTTCTTTGGCTTACATGCTTAGCGTAATGCCCACAAGTTCTATCTCTGTAGCTTTTCCTTCTTTCTCTTGGTTAATTTATGTGTATATTTCATCTCTTTTACCCACTCATCCACTTAGATTGTTCTGTATCATGTCTTTTATGAATACTCTGCACAAAAAGAATTTTAGTTTCAAATAGTTCATTCTTTCCCCTGATTATTTAGATAATCAAATTTCCCAAAGCATTTAGATTTTATTAAATATCTCTTAGACCAGCTGCTTCATCTGAAAGTACATACAGTAGTCTTATTTTCCTTCACATTCAGATACTTTTACTGTAAAATGAACTATAATATGAATTGGGTCCCTCATAAGGAAAATTAGACTATCAGCTAAACATATCAGAGGAAGTTGGAGGGTTTTCTGAGATATGGGTCCAACATTTCAGTCAAGTTCAACTTTACAGCTACAGTGATTAGAGTATGTTATCATATTCAGATGGTCCTGAGGGGATATGACATGCTTGCATTACAGGTGAGGAAATTTAACCCCTTAGTCAGTAAGACCTGATTATGACAGGCTAACTGTGTGACTTTAAACATAGCCCAGAGGGTGGTCTAATTCCTGGTGAATAGTGCTAAAAAGAAAATCACAGGCCCAAAATGACATCAGTTAGGTTAAGGCCCAATGTCAGGAAAGCAAGGCTTACTACCTAACTTAACTGCCTTTTCAACCCTTCTAGGGATATAACTTTAACCAGTCAACATGGAATTTCCTGGTCAGCAGTACAAAATTTAATGATATAGTACTGGAAGTCCTAGCCTCAGCAATCAGACAACAAAAAGACATTAAAGGCATTCACATTGGCAAAGAAGAAGTCAAACTCTCTCTCTTCGCCGATGACATGATACTCTACATAGAAAACCCAAAAGTCTCCACCCCAAGATTGCTAGAACTCATACAGCAATTCGGTAGCGTGGCAGGATACAAAATCAATGCCCAGAAGTCAGTGGCATTTCTATACACTAACAATGAGACTGAAGAAAGAGAAATTAAGGAGTCAATCCCATTTACAATTGCACCCAAAAGCATAAGATACCTAGGAATAAACCTCACCAAAGATGTAAAGGATCTATACCCTCAAAACTATAGAACACTTCTGAAAGAAATTGAGGAAGACACAAAGAGATGGAAAAATATTCCATGCTCATGGATTGGCAGAATTAATATTGTGAAAATGTCAATGTTACCCAGGGCAATATACACGTTTAATGCAATCCCTATCAAAATACCATGGACTTTCTTCAGAGAGTTAGAACAAATTATTTTAAGATTTGTGTGGAATCAGAAAAGACCCCGAATAGCCAGGGGAATTTTAAAAAAGAAAACCATATCTGGGGGCATCACAATGCCAGATTTCAGGTTGTACTACAAAGCTGTGGTCATCAAGACAGTGTGGTACTGGCACAAAAACAGACGCATAGATCAGTGGAACAGAATAGAGAATCCAGAAGTGGACCCTGAACTTTATGGGCAACTAATATTCGATAAAGGAGGAAAGACTATCCATTGGAAGAAAGACAGTCTCTTCAATAAATGGTGCTGGGAAAATTGGACATCCACATGCAGAAGAATGAAACTAGACCACTCTCTTTCACCATACACAAAGATAAACTCAAAATGGATGAAAGATCTAAATGTGAGACAAGATTCCATCAAAATCCTAGAGAAGAACACAGGCAACACCCTTTTTGAACTCGGCCATAGTAACTTCTTGCAAGATACATCCACGAAGGCAAAAGAAACAAAAGCAAAAATGAACTATTGGGACTTCATCAAGATAAGAAGCTTTTGCACAGCAAAGGATACAGTCAACAAAACTCAAAGACAACCTACAGAATGGGAGAAGATATTTGCAAATGACATATCAGATAAAGGGCTAGTTTCCAAGATCTATAAAGAACTTATTAAACTCAACACCAAAGAAACAAACAATCCAATCATGAAATGGGCAAAAGACATGAACAGAAATCTCACAGAGGAAGACATAGACATGGCCAACATGCATATGAGAAAATGCTCTGCATCACTTGCCATCAGGGAAATACAAATCAAAACTACAATGAGATACCACCTCACACCCGTGAGAATGGGGAAAATTAACAAGGCAGGAAACAACAAATGTTGGAGAGGATGCGGAGAAAAGGGAACCCTCCTACACTGTTGGTGGGAATGTGAACTGGTGCAGCCACTCTGGAAAACTGTGTGGAGGTTCCTCAAACAGTTAAAAATAGACCTGCCCTACGACCCAGCAATTGCACTGTTGGGGATTTACCCCAAAGATACAAATGCAATGAAACGCCGGGACACCTGCACCCCGATGTTTCTAGCAGCAATGGCCACGATAGCCAAACTGTGGAAGGAGCCTCGGTGTCCAACGAAAGATGAATGGATAAAGAAGATGTGGTTTATGTATACAATGGAATATTACTCAGCTATTAGAAATGACAAATACCCACCATTTGCTTCAACGTGGATGGAACTGGAGGGTATTATGCTGAGTGAAGTAAGTCAGTCGGAGAAGGACAAACATTATATGTTCTCATTCATTTGGGGAATATAAATAATAGTGAAAGGGAAAATAAGGGAAGGGAGAAGAAATGTGTGGGAAATATCAGAAAGGGAGACAGAACGTAAAGACTGCTAACTCTGGGAAACGAACTAGGGGTGGTAGAAGGGGAGGAGGGCGGGGGGTGGGAGTGAATGGGTGACGGGCACTGGGTGTTATTCTGTATGTTAGTAAATTGAACACCAATAAAAAAAAAAAAAACAAAAAAAAAACAAAAAAAAAACAAACAAAAAACAAAAAAAAATAAAAATAAAAAGTTCAGTATAAAAAAAAAATAAATAAAAATAAAAAATAAAAAATCCCACTTACAATATTATAATATTATAAAACTATAAAATAATTAAGGATGACTATAGCAAGATATAAGGCATACAATTTCTCTGAAAGCCAAATATTTGTTAAGAGAATATAAACACCTTACCACAGAAAATACACTGTGTTCATGGACAGATGATTCAACATTATTAAGATGTGAATTCTCCCCAAAGGAATCTCCAGAGTCAAGCATTTTCAAAAACAAAATTACATGCACATTTTTAAAATTTTTCAAAATTGATTTAAAAGTTATATGGAAATACAAGGGCCTTAAATTGGGTCCCACAACTTTAAAAAAGAACAAAGTTGGAGAACTTAAGCCATCTGATTTCCAGCGATGTTTTAAAGCTACTGTGTTCAAAATGATGTGGTATGTTCATAAAGATATCCCAGAAGATCAACAAATCAGACTAGAGAGCCCAATAGTAGACCTGAACACCTATGGTCAACTCATCTCAACAAAAGTCTGTAGTCAATTCACTGGAGAAAAAATTGTGTGCAACAAACAAGAGTGGCAACGTTGGACATCTGGATCTACCACACAAACAAAACAAAAAAGACGGAAAATATTTTATCTATACATTAAACCTGTACAGATTTATTTAAAATCGATCTTAGACCTTTTTGTGAAATATAAAGGTAAAAAAGAACTTGGAGAAATTATAGGGGATCTTCATGACTTTCGATTACAAGGAAAATTTTCTAAATGTGTGGAATAGAAGTGTCCAAATAGGGGTGCCTGGGTGGCAAAGTTGGTTAAGCATCTAACTCTTGGTTTCCCCTAGCTGGTGATGTTGGAGTCCTGAGGTGGAGCTCCTTGCAGGGCTTAGCACCCAGGGTGGAGTTTGCTTGAGGCTTTCTTTCCCTCTCTTTCTACCCCTCCACTGTGTGCACATGCTGTCTCTCTCTCGTTCTTTCTCTCTCTCCCCCTCTAGCATGAATAAATGAATCTAAAACAAAGCTGCTCATAAAAAAATGACTTGCGCTTCAACAAAATTAAATCTATGTAACAAAACTAGTATATAAAGAGGGATGCATTAAACAGTTGAGGATATAAATGCAACTTATATTCATCCCCAAGGGTTGTCCAAGTGTGTGTACAGGAAGAGGTTAGAGATATGACCAGTTATCTCCTGCTGTAGATTGGTATAGGCTAGCCCTTGAGTACAGCTTGGTCAACACTGGGCATAACGTTGATGTAGAGAAGCTATAAATCACTGGGTTATAATGCGCTGTAAGAGGAAGTGCAACAATCCTTCATTTCCTCAGGGCTATACAACATTTAAGGCCCCCAGAGAAGTACTAAAGTAAAATAATGCATTTTCTTGCTTCAGTTCTCTACTGCCAATTTGAGACAGTTATTTAACTTCTAGAACCTTCTGTGTTTCTGTCTATATAGTAAAGCTAATAATATTTGTCTCAAAATTTGCATTATTACAAGCATTAAATAATACGATTAACTTAGTCTACCCAACAATCTCTCACTAAATTTTGGTTGTTATTTGGCCAGGTAGATTCATCTGGAACAGATTAAATATTATAAAATTTGATTTCCTGACACTTCTTTCATGAGAAAACTTTACATACATGATTGGCATCTAATAGAGAGAGACCGATTAGCTTCATGCAGATGAGACTGAGTCTAAACAACCTGTGAATAGCCAGTGAGCAGAGAAAACCGGATGGAAAACACACTAACAGCTTTGTTGTACTTTGCTTCCTTCCTCTAATTTTTCCATATCATTTTTGCTTTTTGTCCCAGCCACATTATGAGGAAGAGTTATTTATTCTTATTCTGTCTTTGCCTCTCATTTTCCAATGGCTCATCCATTCAGTGCTAAATTCATACCAATGATATTATCAGAAATCATTGATTTTATTTATCTAAGTACTCTGTACACCAAAGATCTTGAAAATTTCCAAAAAAGGACTGCAAGTGGTTGTCTTTGTTTCTTCTTTTTCCTAACTCATCTCAGATTTTCCTGAAAGCTAACTTGATAGTATTACAGGCTCAATTTCCTTCCTACTTTTCAGAAAAATGGAAGTGCACAGGGCAGATTATAGCCTTTTGGGGCCTCCAGGGAAAGGGGCCAATATTTTTCTTTTTCTCAGATAGGCAAATATGGAAAGTTTATACCCAAGAGCACCAAGCACACTTCTGTGGACGGTGACTTTGCAACACTTAGGCCAAGACCTGTTTAGAAATGCCTTTGGGAACATAATTACATAAAGCTTTCAAAGACCTATTATATCTCGCATTGCCACTTAAGTTTGTATTTGTCCCTCTGAATGGTCTTCAGGCATAAGCATAAAATAAGTGGATGAGTCTTATAACCTAAGTACTTGTGTTAGCTTTTGAAGGAATATAAAAACACATTTTGCTTATTTTTTATTTCTGAGCTATTCTTAAGAAGTTAAATCCACTCTCAAAATTCCCAGCCTGCTTTCCTGTGGGATGAAGATCCAGTTCTCTCATCACCAAGTCTAAGTGAATACTTGAAGTCCACTTCCCTTGTAAACTGTAGAAGGTTTAAGACATGCTGAAATTTTCAAAATATTTGTAGAGAATTAATCTGAATGTGTTTGAATTATGGCTTTGTAATTGTCTTCATTTATTCCAGGTTTTGATACTAGAGACAAACTGGCAGAATGAATATCTGAGGACTGAATGCAGCCCCAAACTAACCTGACAGACACTGAGATCTTATGGTTAGTGGATTACCCCTTGTCATCTTGGTTTGGGAAGGGTACCACCCCACGTGTGCTAGGCTAATTGTGTGTTCTTTACAATTATTGTATATAAATTCATCCTAAAGGCTACTACTTCTCCTGCAGCATATGACAATTTGATTACTATACAAATGTTTTAGCTTACTTCAGTTTTAATGGGACATTAGCTTTAAGCAAAATTCCCCTTTGTGGAGAGCAAAACAGTAGAGTTAGTTGAAACATGTTCAAATTGACATTGAATTTCATTGTGACCCCGAATCTTGCTTACAGGCAGTCCTCCGTATTATTATTATTAAGAAACAGACTCTATGCTTGAATATGTACAATGACAAAGAATTTCTTATTATTTCAAAACATCTGCCATCCTAAAATAGAATAGTTTCATCTGAGCCAACTACGGTAAACTTATAGCATCCCACATTCTGTTACACTAAGAAAGTTTGAATGTGTGGTAGAAACTTTTATTCAAATATAAGAACTTCTTTATGAATACTATAATTCAAAAGACATACATAATTTGTATTCAACAATACCAAAAACCAAAGTAATCCTTTGAGTATCTATTTGTAGAGAAAAAAATTAGACTAGTGATTAGTGTTAAGAAAAAAGCTAAGATAACCAATTGATTATGACATTAACACACTTTCAGTAACAGATTGCTGAAATTGGAGTTTATCGTGATCATACTTGCTAAATCCATGTTATGAATGTTCTTTTTAATTTCCTTTATTTTTCCATTGGTTGTGTGTGCACGCATAATAATCTGTGGTTAAACTAGTCATTCAAAGAGGAAAGACCGTAAAAAAAAATAACAGCTTTAAACCATACATGTCACTGGCTATTTCATATTACCTCATGTATCCCTCATTAAACTTCTGAATTTTATAACGGTATTTTAATTGTGAAATGAGTACCATGAGTGGCCTAAAGAGATTAAGCAATTCGCTCAAGGATCACATTGGCCAGTTTATTTGAGATGTCTCAATGTTTTACACCTTTCTGTGTTGCTATTGTTTCAATTTTTTGTTCATGGTTCCCTGAAGTTCTTACTTTACCAACTGTGACTTCAGTTTTCTCATGGGAGGATTCCTCAGTATCACTATATTGTTTTATGACAATAATTCTCATCAGCTGACTCTTCCCTCTTACCTTTTCCCTCTAAAAGCAGCACTGATCACAGAGCAAGTTCCCTCAGAATACAGGATGAGGTTTTGAGCTATTGGAGATGAAATTCCAATGATGATTTAGAAGGCAAGCAGGATCTTTTTTTTCTTCTTCTAAGATTTATTTATTTATTCATGAGAGACACACAGAGAGAGAGAGAGGCAGAAACAGGGCAGAGGGAGAAGCATAGTCCTCTCAGGGAGCTCGATTGGGAACTCAATCTCAGACCGAAATAAGGACCTGAGCCAAAGGCAGATGCTCAACTGCTGAGCCACCCAGGTGTCCCAACAAGCGGGAACCTTGATTAGGAATATTTGTCTTTGTAAAACTGAAGGCAAATTATTTCAAATGGTTTAGAATCAGAGAATTCTATAATATGTGTGTATATTATATATTCCCTACCTCTTTACTAACATAAATACTCAAAAGACAGACGGGTTGTCTGTTAACCCATTATCTTGCATATTCCTTTCTGCTCAGATGAGGAACCAAAAGAATTCTTTCATGCTGTCCTTCATGACATTCCTATCAGTTCTCTCCCATATAAAGATAGCATCAGATTGAGGAAGAAACAGAATTTCTGTCTTTTAATATTTACAGTCTATTCCCTTTCAAATCTTAGAAATTACTAGGATTCTCTTAATGTCTCTTCTCTTTAGACTCAGAGAAAATTACTTATATATAAATCAGTTTGTAATAGTAATTAGGTATATCTTAAGAATTAACATTGTTCCTAACTCCTGGACACAGATTAGTACCAGTTGCAATGAACAGAAGATGAGTCAATGATCCTCGTACTCCTAAAACTTCTCAGTATTCTTTAGTTGCTGTTAATTGCTGAACACTCTGATATCAGTTGTGATATAATTATTTTATTTGTTACATAATGGAGGATAGGAAGCCTTGTTAGTGATTCTGAAAGCAAAGTAGGGACTAATTGAAAATTTCTATTTTCATGAGGTTAGAATTGTGAGTAGTAATTTAAAATAGAATTGATGTGGTAAGGTAGAGACCATTCTAAAAATGTCATAGATGTCAATTATTTGCCTTGTAAAATTTTTAAAAGCCTATCAATAATATTGATATTAAATTTGTGAGTCACTCCAGATGATTGTTGTTAAACAATATTGTTATAACAATATTGTTAAACATTTTCTACAATTTTTTATTCTTTTATTTTTTAAAATTTTGTTTGAGAGAGGGAGAACGTGGGAGAGAGCACGAGGAGGAGGAAGTGTTAGAGGGAGAAGCAGACTCCTAGCCAAGTAGGGAGCCCACCTTGGGACTCGATCCCAGGACCCCAGGATGAAGACCTGAGCCAAAGGCAGCTGCTCAATGGATTGGGCCACACAGGTGCCCACATTTCTTATTTTTAAAATAAACATCTGAGGGTCAGATATGTCTGTCACTTCAGAATCAGACTAAGGTAGAGGATGTGTTAGTTTTGCAAAACCACTAGGATCAGATATTTCCTCCTTGGAGGGTAAAATAGCTTTTCGAAATGTTTCTTCATTATCCTACACTCATTTTGCCCCGATTAAATAATGTCTTAAGATAAATGTTACAAAGATGTGATTTCCTGAATATTACATTTAGTCATTATTGCAATAGATACCACCAAGTGCTAACTTACCCAAAATTTGTCTAAAAGTTGCTTTCACTTTTATTTCCTTTAACTGGCATTTGATTTTTGACATTGTAACTAAAGTATGAAATTTTCAGCAAGATCCATGACTCATGCATAATACAAATATATTTGGGCAATTCAACAATCTTATCTTTCCTTGATCAATTGCTATCACAAACTTCCATGATCCTATGTATTTTTAATTTTTTAATTTTTTTATTTTTTATTGGTGTTCAATTTGTCAACATATAGAATAACACCCAGTGCTCATCCTGTCAAGCGCCCACCTCAGTGCCCGTCACCCAGTCACCCCCACCCCTCTCCCACCTCCCCTTCCACCACCCCTACTATGTATTTTTTAAATTTTATTTAACTCATAAAGTATAAATGTGACAAATGAGCTTCCTGAATATTTCTCAAAATTTCAGTCATTAATTGATATTCTTTCTTTTGCTGTATTGTTTTCAAACACTTTGCTTTCTAATGTAAGAGAAATTCCGTCGGTTTAACATGATCCATTGACAATATTTGACCATGTAGGAAAATATAGTATGCTCTACAGAAATCAAAGTTCAGTAGTTCAAACTGGATCTATAAACAAATGTGCATTTCTTCAGGATTCATTCCCAGAATACTAAGAGTGTTTTCTCTGGTAATTTAAAGGAGGATCACTTATTTTATTTGTAAGGTATAAGAACTGGAAAATATGGACAAAATCTTTTCTTGTTTAAGACTAACTCATATAATTAGCAGTTCTTTATCTAAATATGTCATTAATAGTAATAAAATATATTATCAAAATAATATTTAAATATTTTTAAAAGTAGTAGTAACAGTGAGTAAAATATGTAATTATTCTCATGATTGCCATTATGAAATTATGTCATGCTAGATTTATAAAAGACAAAATAAAGAGAATCAGCTTAATTCAATAAATCAAGAAAAATTAATCTTAACTCTATGTCAATATTCATTTTAATAAATTTTACATTATTGTGTTTATAGAGTTAATTTCACCTTTGGTTGTGTGTTCTTTCTTTCAGAAACCTAAGTCCCTGTGGAAGCATACGCCAAAGCAAATATATGACAAGCCAGAGAAACATCTCCGAATTCATACTTCTAGGACTTTCATATGACCAGAGCATACAGATATTTTGTTTTGTCATTTTCTTACTCTGTTATGTTGCTCTGTTGGCAGGAAATCTTCTGATCCTTATCTCCATTCGATGCAGCCCTCTTTTTCACCAACCAATGTACTACTTCCTTATACACTTATCCTTAATAGACATCTGCTACACCTCTACAGTTACACCCAAGTTAATTGGTGACTTGCTAGTGGAAAGGAAAACCATCTCCTATGACAATTGCATGTTACAGGTCTTTACAATGCACTTCTTTGGAGGCATTGAGATCTTCATTCTCACCGCCATGGCCTTTGATCGCTATGCTGCCATCTGCAAACCTCTCCACTACGTGATTATCATGAACAGGACAAGATGCAATCTCCTAGTCTTAGCTGCTTGGGCTGGTGGGGCCATTCATGCCTTTCCTTTATTTTCTACTGCAATTGGTTTGCCCTTCTGTGGTCCTAATGAAATTGATCACTATTTTTGTGATATTTTTCCTTTGCTTAAAGTGGCCTGTACTGATACTTACATCACTGGTGTCCTTGTGATTGCCTTTTCGGGTATGGTCGCATTAGTTACCTTTATTGTCTTATCTGTTTCTTATGGCATTATACTGTTCACTTTAAGAAATCTCTCAGCTGAAGGAAGACGCAAAGCCCTCTCTACCTGTTGGTCTCATATCACTGTGGTCATCTTATTTTTTGGGCCTGTAATCTTTATCTACCTTAGGTCACCTACTACTTTTCCTGAGGACAAAATATTTGCTCTGTTTTACACCATCATTGCTCCTATGTTCAATCCCTTAATCTATACTCTGAGAAATTCAGAGATGAAAAAAGCCATGAGGAAAGTTTGGTGTCCATCAGTATTTTCAAAGGAAGCATGAAATTAATTTGAAGAAGTTTATTGGTTAAGCAACTCTGGGAAACAGAAGAGGGAGATGTGAATGAAAAAATCAGGGACTATCTCATAGGTTTTGTATATCATCAGTAGTGCAAGCAGAATGAAGGGGGCAATAGGACTACAGGTTTAAAGTAATCTTGGAAGAAATACTAATTCTTGCATTCCAAAATTAATTGGAAACTTAGTCTTTGGAGTATTAAGATCGTAGAGGTAGTGTAACCTTCATGAAGAAACGATTGAGTCAATGGACATAAACCAATGTTATATTAATTAGTGAATTATAAAAGAAAATATTTTGATGATAATTTTATTAAAATACTAGACTCAGAGGCCAGACCACAAAATAATAGATATTCTTTGTTAGTTCAGAAGTTGTAATCTAATAAAAAAGGTTATGATCTAAAACTAAATGAATTAATCTAAATTTGTGATAGAACATTCATATATAGAGAAGAGACAGAGAGACAGAAAGAATTAGCAAAGAGAAACAAGATGTGATTTCATCCATAAGTAAATGAAAAAACTAATGCATTTTGGTTGCACGTGGATTTATTTTTAAAGATTTTGCTTATTTATTCATGAAAGACACTGAGAGAGGGAGAAACACAGACAAAGGGAGAAGGAAGCTCACTTCAGGGAGCCCGATGTGGGACTTGATCCTGGAATCCTGGGATCACGTCCTGAGCCAAAGGCAGAAGCTCAACCAGGGCCCCCCAGGCATCCTGCACATGGGTGTTTATGGCAGCTTTCTTCCTAATCAGCACACCTTGGATGCAACCAAGATGTCTTCCTGGACGTGAAGAAATAAACTATTGAACATCTGGAGAATGGGGCATTATTCAGCACTAAAAAGAACTTAGCAATAAAGGTAAGAAACTATATGCAGGAAACATAAATGAATATTTCAGGGTTAAAGAAGCCAGTGTGAAGGGAGAAACTTTGTATGATTTCAGCTAGAGTTCTTCCTTCAGTTACAAGGGAGTTATGTCCCAATAATCCATCATAAGTAGAAAATATCTTACATCAAAAATTCATGTAACACTTTCAACGTATCAAACCTTATAGCTTAGCCTAGCCTAACTTAACTGTGCTCAGAACACTTACATTAATTAGCTTACAGTTGGGAAAAGTCATCAAATACAAGGCCTATTTTATGATAAACATTTGAAAAATATCATGTAACTTATTGAATACTGTACTTTAACATGAAAAAGAAAATGGTTATATGGGTACAGAATTGTTGTAAGTTTGATCATTGACCCACGAGAAGCTCACTGTCCCTGCCCACCACCACAAAAGAGTATTATACTGCATATCACTAGCCCAGAAAAATATCTAAATCCAAAATTCAGAATACAATTTCTACTACACTTATGCATCACTTTTGCCCAATTGTAAAGGGAAAAGTACAAGTCAAACCATTGTAAGTTGGGAGCAATCTGTGTATGACATTCTGGAAAAGGCAAAACTATGGAAAGAGCAAAAAGATCCATCCGTGGATGCCAAGGATTAAAGACAGAGAGGCATGAATAGGTGGAACATAGAGGATTTTTAGGGTAGTGAAACTTCTGTATGTCACTTGCATTTTGGAAATTGTCATTATACATCTCAGACCTCACAGAATGTACAGCAGCAACAGTGAAGCCTGATGTAAACTGAATTTTGGGTAATAATGATGTGTCAGTGTAGGTTCATTTGACTGTAACACATGTAGCACTCTGGGGGAGAGGCTGTCCCAGTGAGAGGGACAGGTGGGTATCTCTGTAGTTTCCACTGTATATTATGATGAAAGTAAAACTGCTCTACAAAATAAAATGCATTAATTAAAAACAACTGCATTGCAGCACAATACCTGGATGAAATCATCTTGTAACTAAATGAAGCATCTTCTGAAAAAGATTTTCTAGTATAAACAGGTAATACCCTAAAATCTTTCAACTGTAATATCAGGTCTTTTGCTCGTGTTTCATAGTTTCAAAGATATGATCTCTTAAGAAACAAAGCAATTATGACAGAGAAGGGACTGGATAGTGGAATTTTATGAGAAGAAGGTAGTCACAATCCTGGAAGAGTTTCATTTGTTATTAAAAACTTTATATGAGAGAGAGCATGAGAGCACACAGGAGCCAGAATAGAGGAGGAAGAAACAGAGGGAGAGGTAGAGAAGCCGGCTCCCCACTGAGCAGGATGCCAGACACTGCGCTTGATCCTGGGACCCTGAGA
This sequence comes from Canis lupus familiaris, assembly GCF_011100685.1. Taxonomy (NCBI): domain Eukaryota; kingdom Metazoa; phylum Chordata; class Mammalia; order Carnivora; family Canidae; genus Canis; species Canis lupus. Next base: position 40,731,155 of record NC_049239.1, on the reverse strand, counting down.
TCATGACCTGAGCTGAGGGCAGATGCTCAACCAACTGAGCCACCAAGGTGCCTCTGAAAGAATTTCAGATTAGGTACATGTGATGCAAGAAGTGCAATCATTCTGGAGGCACTGTGCAAAGAAGCATGAATAGCAGGAAAAAAAATGATGAGGGAGAAAATATTAAGTAGAGTTTTTATAGCAATGAAAAATTGGACAAACTACCTTCTCAGCAGCTACTAATAAAGAAACAAGAATATTGCAAGGTTTGATTTTATCTTTTGAATGACCATCACAAAACATTTGTCAGTCTAAAGATTGAAAGGGCATGTGCTTAAAATGACCAACTTCATTACTAGAAGAAAGATCATCTTCATGTGTAGAATGGGTAGATCCATAAAATGAGCAATATCATGTAATTAGCAATCAGATTAAAAGTCACAAATTACCAGTACACCAGAAGTCCTCTTCATACTTCTTTAAAATCACCACCTTCAGAAAGTAATCATTAGCTTCATCTATAAAGTTGATGAAATTTACCTAGTGTTTGATTTTGTAGAAAAATACTAATGCAGATTATACTCCTCAGTGTCTATTTTCTCATTGTTATGTTCATGAGATTCATTCTTCATGTTTTATCTAGACATTCAGACCATTTCCTATTAAAGGATATTAAGAGTAGAGCTGCTTTGAACATTTTGAAACATGTCTTTTGGTGACTATTTTTCATCCATAAATACGTGCTTTTTACAAAAAATGCACTTTACCCCTAGGGCTAAGCAAAATTGAAACTAAAAACATGAAAAAGATAGAGCAGTCACAATGAAATAGTATTTGAAATATATATATATATATATATAAAATTGTTAATATTATACATAAAACAAAAAAAACAGACTTTAAGGCAAGAGCCATTATCAATTCCCAAAATCATTGTTGATAGAATTTGCAACCCTGAAACATTTACATATCTGAATGTGTATGCATATAGAAGGACATAGAGAATTTGATCCAAAATAATAAGCAGCAAAGTATATAGATAGATAGATAGATAGATAGATAGATAGATAGATAGATATAAAATACTACACTCATCAGCTGGTGAGTGAATATGAGTTATTTAAAGTAATTTATCCTATTTTGTGCCACAAATTTATTCTTAACAAGTGTCAAATTATCTGTAGAGCAATTTATCTAATGACAATGCATTAAAGTACAAAACAATAATAAAAACATAGTTTTTAAACTTGAGTATACGGTACTTTAAAAGCTTTAAAATAAATCATAATGGAAATTAGATAATAATTTTAAAATTAATACAAATAGTATTTATCACAAATGTATACCAATGCTTAGAGGTAAATTCCTAGCTTGTGTTAAGGCAAAAAATACATTATTACATCAAGAGTTGATTTGTTATCAAATTATAACTACACCTTATCCTAGCCGAACCACTAGGTGTTATATGTATTGGATTACTAAATTCTACACCAGATACTAACATTATGCTTCATATTAACTACCTAGAATTTAAATAAAAATTTGAAACAAACAAATTAAATTTAAAAAAAGAAAAACAATTCTGTACCTAACTCTAATGTTTTACTGTCTGATAACTGAAATTTAAATTAAAATTTGAACAAAAATCCTAGTTGTAACAATGCTAAAATTATTACCAATAAATATTTTAGAACCAACAACATATTGAATTGTGATAAGCTAAAAGTTATTCCATTGGAATCAGGAAGAAGTGACCCTTAGTATCACCAATTCAAATTAACATTATTCAATATTTTACTGAAAGAACTAGCCAATTCAGTAAGACATGCAACCAAAAAACAAACATATAAAGATTGTATCCAAAATGAATAGAATCTATTTCCACCGACTCTATAGAAAGTATGAGTTAAGAGAATATTTCGAACAAGTCTATGCTAAATTTAAAAAGACTGACAATGCCAACTTTTGGTGAGGTTATGGAGACATGGGAACTCTCATACATTGCTGGTGGACATGTATCATAGCACCACCACTTTTGGAAACAGTTTGGTAATTTTTTAAAATGCTAACATACATTTAACATATAACTCAGCAATTCCATGCTCAGGTATCAATCTGAGATAAATGGTAATATATGTCCTCACTAAAGCTTGTACATGAGTAGTCACAGCAGCTTCATTCTCTATGGCCATTACCTGGACACAATTGAAACGTCCATCAGCTAGTGAATAAGTATACAAAATGTGGGAGAGCCGTACAGTGGAATACTATTCTTACTAAAAGGAATGAACTACTGATAATGCAATGTGATAAACCTCTAAAACACTATGTTACATGAAGAAAAGAATAAAATTGAACACTGTATTGTTTTTAGAAGTCTATTTCTCTCCTGGTTATATTATGTGGCTTCACTATTTCACAAATGAGAGAAAAACAGGATGTGTCCTTGAGATTCCCTAGCTCTCTGACCAAAGCTCTCATAAAACATGGATCCTGAGTTTCATCCTGTACCCAGAAATGACAATTATCAGGTCACGGTGGTTCTTGTCATTCACCTCAGCTGTGTTATGCCCTATTTTTAATATCATTCCCTCAAGTTCTTCTTCCCTTAGTAGCTCTCCAGACTTATCAGAGATGATTCTGTTTTCCATAATTGCTAGCTTATCATGTGTGAGCATGTGTCTGCTATGTTACTCCTTCCTACCCAGGAATCTGGCATTCACATTTTAAACTGAACTATAAGGAGTCTCTCTGTAAAATGTGAGTCTTTGGACCTGAAGAAATAAAGAAACAATTTAATAGACAATTCTGATTCCATTGCTCACTCTTCAGAAACTGTATGTAATGACCCATTGCCCTCGGAATAAATCTAACTTTATGTAAGAACAGTACTGTATGTAGAATTCAACATAAGTTGACCTTAATATGATGATGGGACTAAATATGTGTATATTAGGTCAAACACAGCAGAGATTCTGAACCTGTCACATTTCAATTGTGAGGTTTTGACCAATTTGCTTCAAGTTCATGAACCTTTTTTATTAATCAATATGCACATTTTGGATAAGCAAATGACTCAAATGATGTTTTACCATGATACACCTGTTAGGATGGACAAAATATGGGACACTGTCACCAACAAATGCTGGTGAGGGTGTGAAGCAACAGGAACTCTTATTTATTGCTGGTGGGAAAGCAAAATGGTTGGCCATTTGGGAACATGTTTTTTCAGTTTCTCACAAAACTAAACATGTCCTTACTGTATAATCCAGCAATCTCACTCCTTGGCATTGACCCAAAGGAGATGAAAACTTATACCCATATAAAAACCTGCTCATGGATGTTTAACAGCAGCTTTATTGATAATTGTCAAAACAGTTGGAAGCAGCCAAGATGTCCTTCAATAGGTTAGGATAGATAAAGTGCAACATCAGACAGTGGGGTACATTTCAGTGCAAAAAGAAATAAGGTATAGGCCATGAAAGGATGGGGAAGAACTTTTCAATGTTCTCTCCATGGTCCTTAGCATTCAGCTTAAACACAATCACGAGACTCTTCTTGATCTTCCCTGTCACTAATTTTCCATTTTCGTATTTTACTACGCAGACTTTTACAAGCTCAGTGTCTAGCTAAGAACCCAACACACAGGAGTAGCTCAATAATTAGTTATTGAGTGAATAGGCATAACCATATTGAATTAATTAGGTTTTCCGCATACACTTTTTCACCCCTGGCATTTGTTATCCATCTTCTAGGAATACTCTCAGCCCAACATAGGCCTTTTCACTTCTGATGATTCCCCTTCATCCATTTTTGATGTCCTTTTTATCTAGGAAATCTTCCTGACTCCTGATCTTTGCTGTGTGTCCCCCAAACATGTTTTCCTAGCACCCTGTGCTGCCACTACCTTACCATTTATTAACAGGATGTTGTCCCTTTCTGCTCCTCTCTGGGTCTTTCTCTGTGGGTTCTAAGCTCTGTGAAGGCAAGACCCAGGTTCCTCTCAATTCATCATTGAAGGCCCAGCAACCATCAATGTCTTTGATATATTCTTTGGACTTAAGAAACTTCTATTGATGAATGAGAGAGGGATATGTTATCAAATATAAATAAATGGAATATATTTATTCTGAAGTTGTTTTGCATGTAGATGGAGCCACATATTTTTAAACACAGCTTTTCATAATGAAATGTTACAAGTAAACTAATTAACAGAGTACAATGACATGAACAGCTCACATTCATAAGATGAGGAAATCCTGTTGAGAGCATGGTGAATATCAAGGTAAGCTATTTGCTCCTTCACTGAGAATCTCCATTTCAATTTCTTTCTCATTACACAGTTTAAGCAGAAGTTAAAACAAATTGTGGTTTCTCGAGGAGATCTAGCTAGAATTCTCAAGAGTCTTAATCAGATAAGAGTAGGAAAAAGTCCCTTGTCTCCAGTACTATTTCTTTGCTCTACAATTTCTTGCCTTTATTCATCTTCCTTTATACCACTATTTACTCATTCAATATTTATTGTGCATCAGACTTATCAAAAATTTTTAATAAGTAGTTAAGTACTCTGTAGAGTGTGACTCTATTTAATAAATAGGAATTCTTCTCAAATAATTAGATGTTGATTTATTTGAACACTCATTCTATCTGATAGGTTAGCATCATAAGATGGGTGACATGAGCAATACAAAATGACTTGACATCTAAAGGGAACTTTGGAAACTTGGGGTAATCTTAATTATCCCTCAGAGGTAAAAAAAAAACTCTTTGTTTCCATGACCCCATATTTATTGTTTACCATGATTTATTAGGCAATTTGTATTCATCAAGCCTGGTGTATAAAAATGAGCAGAATTATTAATAAAAACATTAGAATTTATAGATGGTTAATATATGTATAAGGTTTGTAGCATAGTCTATAGTTGGGTTTACTCTTTCTTATACACTTTTCTGCTCCACTCAGTGCAGAATCTATTATTCATAGCAGTTTAGTTATTTCTTTACTTGGTAAGTATTCCTTGTTGAGATCATCCATTGACAATGGCCAATGTCCTTTTGACCTATTGAATCAATGTTGAACTTCAGGCATATTTATTTCGCATCTGAAATAACTTTTCTACTGCACAATTTCCTAATGGCATTTTTCATCTGATCATTTCTCAAGGCATATATTAAGGGATTTAACATGGGTGTTATCATAGTGTAGAAAACTGCAACTGCTTTATCAATAGGTAAAGTAGCTGCAGGTCTCATGTACACAAATATACAGGGCACAAAGAATAAGACGACCACTGTGATGTGGGAGACACAGGTGGAGATGGCTTTGAGTCTTGCCTCCAAGCTGTGGTTCCTTAGGGAGTGCAGAATGACCACATAGGAGACCATGAGGAGGAGGAAGTTTAAGGCACAGATGAAACCACTGTTGGCAGCAACAAAGAACCCAAGAGTGTGGGTATCAGTGCAGGCAAGATTGAGCAAAGGATTCAGATCACACATAAAGTGATCTATGACATTAGGGCCACAGAAAGGTAGAGGGATGATAAAGAGGATCTGTATGGCTGCATGAAGAAAGCCTCCCACCCACACCACTGCCATGAGCAAGCCACACACCTGCCGATTCATGATGATCATGTAGTGCAGTGGCTTGCAGATGGCCACATAGCGGTCATAGGCCATCACAGTAAGCAAGATGATATCAGCACCTCCAAAAAAATGTTCCCCAAAGATTTGGGTTATACATGCATTGAATGTGGTGGTCTTCTTTTCACGGAGTGAATCTACAATCAGTTTAGGGTTATTGACAGAAGAATAGCAGGCATCAATGAAGGAAAGATAGGCCAGGAAAAAGTACATGGGGGACCCCAATAATGGGCTGGCGGTGATAGCTGCCACAGTGAGCACATTTCCTACCACAGAGACGATGTAGATGATCAAAAACACAACAAAAACGATTTTCTGCATCTTTGGATTCTCTGTGAGCCCCAGTAGAACAAACTCTGTCACATTGTTTCTATTCTCCATTATTTCATATTATACTTAATTACATGACCTGTAAAAGAATCCCTTTCGTTATTGCAACCTTGAATTTATTAAGCTTCTTTATCTAGTAAATAATAACAGCCTAGATTCTACTGAGTTGTTTATTCTCCATATTGTTTTTTGAGATAGAACATAAGTTCTTTGTCCTTGAAGATTACTTAAATTATCTCCTGGGTGAAATTTCTGTTGAGTATAGACATAAGGAAGTTTATAAATATACAGGCTGGAGATCATCAGTGTATACTTCATCATCTGAGGTGACTAAGCCTAACATGAAGTAGTGTAGTGTACACAAGTGATAGGGAAATAGGTAAAGGGAGGTAGGTTATGATGTAAAGGCTAAGGATGCAAGGTTAACATATTTTCCCTTTGTCGTTAGGAAATGGGGCACCATGGTGAGACATTGAGAAGATAGGCAGAAAAGTGAAGATAAATTTGAGGAAGGGGAATAGAGCTATAATTTTAATAAAGATCTTTATGTTTCTTGGGTGAAGTAGGGTGAAGTTCAGTAAGGGGATGGAAGCCAGACATAGAAACCCCAGTTAGGAGATTGCTTATAATAGTTGACATAGGAGTAATAGGGCATTGGAAGTGGGTATGTAAAGAAAGTATACAAAAGCTACTATAAAATATTGTTTAAATACAATAACATTATAGTTGCTGAATATATAATTGCAACATAGAACACGATTGTTATGCTCATGGTATAGTAGCAAGTACTCTGTAAAGGATCCCATTTAATACTGAAAACATCCTGTGTAGCTGGTATTATATCATCCATTTTGAGATGTGGAAACAGTCTTAGAGACTTATGTTGGTGGTAATAATAACAGCAACAGTATTTATTAAAATTGAATATTTAGTGGCCTTGATGTTTCTGTAGACATTTGCTGATTTAATCCCCACCACAAACCTGTAAGATAATTCCCACTATTGTTACCCTGCCAAGATCAAGATGCTAATTAAAAATAATTGATTTTTTTTATAAGGGCAATATGGGCACCTGCTTGGCTCAGTAATTGAGTGTGTAACTCTTGTTTTTTTAAAGATTTTTATTCCTGAGAGACACAGGCAGAGGGAGAAGCAGGCTCCATGCAGGGAGCCCGATGTGGGACTCGATCCCGGGACTCCAGGATCACACCCTGGGCCGAAGGCAGGCTCTAAACCACTGAGCCACCCAAGGATCCCCCCCCCCTTTTTTTTTCCAAGAGTTTCAAGATAATTTAATACAAGTTCATTCATTTTTATATTTAAGTTCATTATGTCCTGGTAAAAATTCTGAAAGGCCACAGCAAAGATTCGTTCAAATTATACTTAAAAATTTCTTCCAAATTCTTTATTGCTATAACTTATATTGAATTAGTAATCTTTATATGACCATAAGTGTTATAACTGTCTTATTAATACTATAGAGTATACTTATTACACTATACAAATGTGTATAACACAATTACATTAGCAGACACACACATACACACACTGACATGTTTGAAGTGTCAATTATCAAATAAAATGTGGTATTGTACTCATTGAAAGATCTTTTTACCTTGACTTCTCTCTCTCTCAGACCCAGTTCTCCCTATTACAATCCATCTCCAAAGCAAACTATCTGTGAAATGCTAAAAAGGATTTCCACTGTGGTTAATTTATTTGATTTGAAAATCAAAAAGACCAGGTTAGAATTCTCATTTTTCCATCTGCATTTTCTTTTATCTGGAGTGCATATCTAGCACATTTCATCCTTGTTTCCTCATCTATAAAGCAAGATTAATAATATCCACTTCAAAGCTTTTGACGCAAATTGATTAATTGATTAAGGCAACATATTTGAATATATCACCACCATGTTGGACACACAGAGTACCTTCATCACCTTTTTAACTGTGTATGCACAATAGGAATGATTGACATTTTGAGTGTTAATTATTCAATAATATAACTGTGCAAAATGTTCAGGAAGAATCATCTCTAAATTTACTTTTATTTATTTTTTATTTTATTATATTTTTTTCTAATTTAACTTTTAAAGAAGGCAGGGATGCCTGGTTGGCTCAGGGTCTGAGTGTCTGTCTTCAGCTCAGGGAGTGATACTGGGGTCTTGGGATCAAGTCCAGCATCAGACTCCCTAAATGGAGCTTTATTCGCCTCCTATGTTCTGACTCTTGCTGTGTCTTTCATGAATAAATAAATAAAATATTTTTTAAAAAATCAATGAATAAAGAAGGCATACAGACTCAATTAGTCATAGCCTTTCTTATCAGAAAGAGTTATCTTTTCATGCTTAGACTAAACAGCTGATGATATCAGTGTCATTTATTATTCTAACTGTGTCTTTTTATGTGAGAAATATATTTACATTTTGTTTTCACTCTGATTATGAGTCTATATTATTAAAACACATCTCATTGCAAAAGCATGCTGTCTAGTGATGAAGAGTAGAGTCTTACAATTGGTTTCAATTCCATGAGTTTCAAATTTTTCATTGTCACCTTATGTAGATGATATTTACCAAGTATCTTTTGAAGAAATGAAGTGAGGATGGAATACTGCATTACTATGTTTGAAGGGACTGAAACAATGATTAATATATATGGGAAATAAAAATCTTTAAGATAATCAGCAATATTGAAAACTTACCTTAAAGACTTAGAAGATCTTAATGATGCTTTCTGGTGTTCAGAAATAATCCCATCTTCAAACTGACCTCTTTTTAGATAGTAACTTTCAATAGAAAAGATATGACGCACTCAGAAATTCTTCAAATAATTTGATATCAAAATCAACAGTTTTTAAGAAAGTGTATCTATAAATCAAAAGCTTCCCTTCTAACCTAAAGCCTCAAAAACATTTACAGAACACTTTGGATTTGAATTTAAAATGGATTCTTTTGAAACACTATGGAGAAATCATCTACACATGGCTCTGGTTCCATAGGAAAAAAGCAAGAAATGTGGAGGAAACGCCTTCAAATGGCTCATTCTAACTATAATGAATCTTGCTCTGGAAACGTGGTCAACAAAAATCATTTTCACCTTACACTGCATGGATATTTAAAGAGGTTTCCATAAAGGTTCAAGGACCTTGTCTTATAGCTGCTACTTTCTCTCCCAGGAATTAATTATCTCCTCTGATGGAAAGACTGAAAGACTTTGTCTTAGAAACCATGCTAAAGAGACATGTTAGACAAACATGAAATTTTGAATAGGGAATTGCATTCCATGTACTTTGAACCCAAGCATGTAAGAATCACCTTTTTCTATGTGAACCTGAGTTTTTAAGAAAGCTAAAGTCAGGTAAATAGAAAAATGGCATGATTCCAGTGTGGGATCTCTGATGTAGTTACCTGTTGACTCATGTCACAGAGAGAACTTCTGCCTTCTTAGCAATAATAAAACTTTTCTGCAACCTGCTACTGATTGCTTGAGAGCTAAAGCAGTGAGGGCATGAAATCAATGGTAGTCATTTTATACTTCTTCCCTCCAAAAGCTGTTTATTTTTTTTCCATATTCACCAGGAGGCAGGAAGTAAATAGAAATTCTAAAAGGCTCTCAGTTTTCTTTGGGATTCATGGTTTGGTTAGTACAGTGTACTAGGCAACATTAAAATTGTGGAGAGAGATCAAAACACAAGAAGACTCCCAGTTGTTCCACATCTTTGTCACTTGGTACTGTTAGTTATTTCCTTTGAGTCATTCTAAGGGCCATGTGATGATGCATTGTTGTGGTTTTAATTTGCTTTCTTTGATGACGCATGATGTTGAAATTTTATGTCATCTTATTATTGGCCATTTGTATACCTTCTTTTGTGTACTTTTGTACAAGTCCTTTGCATAACTTAAAAATAAGGGTTCTGGTTTCCTGATTACTAAATTATAAATGTTCTTTACATATAATTCAGGTCTTTATCACATATATGATACGCATATATACAAAATTTTCAGCTACTCCACGGATTGCCTCTTCTTTTATAAATGGTGTTACCTGATAGGCACTGAATTTTAAAACTTTGATGAATTCCAATTTTTAATATTTTCTTATGGTTCATGAATACTGTTTTATATCTTTTTTAAAATTTTTATTTATTTAAGATAATCACAGGGAGAGAGAGAGAGAGAGAGAGAGAGAGAGGCAGACATAGGCAGAGGGAGAAGCAGGCTCAATGCACCAGGAGCCCTATGTGGGATTCGATCCCGGGTCTCCAGGATCGCGCCCTGGGCCAAAGGCTGGCGCTAGACCTCTGCGCCACCCAGGGATCCCCTACTGTTTTATATCTAACAAATATTCAGTATTGGTCGACCACCAAGTTCAAAAAATTTCTTCTGGAATTTATGTGGATTTAGCTTTAACATTTTTGGCCTCTGACCCACTTTGAGTTGATTTTTGTGTGTGGTGTGGTGTGAGGTGAGGTTGTGGTTTTAGATTACTTTTGTTCTTTTTCTACTATGGATATCCCGATTGATCCAGTATAATTTGTGGAAAAGTCTATACTTTTCTCATTGAATTACCTGATCTTTGTAAAAATTCATATACTCAGGCTTATTTCTGGGCATTTTTTGTTTGTTTGTTTGTTTGTTTTGAGGTCTCAGTGTTTATCCTTATGACAATACCACACAGCACGATAATGGGAGCTTTACAGCAATTCTTGAATTTAAGTAGTGTAAGCATTAAAACTGTGTTGTGGGTTTTTTTTTTAAATGATTTTATCTTCTAGATTTCAATAAATTTGTATATTTCTGTATACATTTCAGAATAGAATTGTTAATTTCTTTTAAAATATTCTTGAGATTGTTATTTGAATTGTATTGAAAACATGAAATGACGTCAAGGTATATTTCTTCATTTTTGTACTTAATTTCTCTCTGCAGTGCTTTCTAGTTTTCATGTACATTTCTTGAATATACAGGAATGAATTTACAATTTATTCCGGGAGTGCCTGAGTGACTCAGTTGTTGAGTTGAGCATCTGACTCTTCATTTTGACTTGGGTCATGATCTCAGGGTCTTGAGCTTGAGATTCTCTCTCTCCTATTCCCTCTGCCCTCACCCCACACTTACACTCTTTCTCTAAAAAAAATAAAAAATATATATTCCTCAATTTAAAAAAAATATTTTACTTATTTATTTTAGTATTTTAGAGAGAAAGCACAAGTTGGGGGAGGATAGAGGAAGAGGGAGAGGCAGAGAATATCAAGCCAACTCTTTGCTGAGCATGGAGCCTGACAGAGGGCTAGATCTCACAACCACCAGATCATGACCTGAGCCAAGAGTTGGACACTCAATCAATGGAGCCACACAGACACACCTCAAAATTTTATGTTTTAAAATAATATTCTACATAGTATTGTTTCTAATCTTAATTTCTAACTGTTGCAATTATAGAAGTATGTATGATATTTTGTCTTTACACTGTATCTTGTGACCTTACTAAATTAATTAATTAGGTCCATTAAAATTTTTTTAGGCACTTAACACTTTCTGCCTACATAATCATGTCATCTTAACATAAATCTACTTTTGCAAATTGCTTCTTCCTTTCCAATCTGCATGTCTTTACTTCTTTTTTCCTCTTATTGCAATGACTAGAATGTAAGAGACAATGCAGAAAAGAAATGATGGGTGGACACGGTTGACTTGTTCCAATCCTAAAAAAAAGGAATTTACTATTAAATAATATAATACTTGTAGGTTTTATAGATATGCTTCTTATCAAGCTGAACAATTCTTTTCTTCATTTGTTAAGATATTCTTTTTTATATTTTATTTATTTATTTGAGAGACAGAGTAAGAGAGAGAGCATGAGAGTGGGGTGAGGGGTGGAGGGAGAAGCAGGCTTCCCTGCTAGCAGGGAGCCCAATGCAGGGCTCAATCTCAGGACCCTGGGATCATGACCTAAGCCAAAGACAGACATTTAAATGACCGAGTCACCCAGGTGCACCTGTTAAAGTCTTTTTGTAATCATAAAAATCAATTGAAATTTATCCAGTGATGTTTATATCAACTTGAAATCACCTTTTAATTCTTCATTCTGTTAATTAAGCGAATTACATGGATTTTTAAATATTAGATCAACCTGTTATTCCTAGCATAAATTCTACATCATCATGGCTAATTATTATTTTTAAAGCAACATTGATGGATTTGGTTTACTGGTACATTGTTTAAGATCTTTGAGAATGAGTTCATAATGGATGTTTGTCATTTTTTTATTGTAATATGAATTTGGCATCTAGGTAATACCAACCTCATATATTAATTGTGTAGTATTGTTTCCATTTTCTGAAAGAATTTGTGTAGAACTTGTATTATTTTATTTCTGGAGCCCATACAATGTTTTTAAATTTTAAGATTAACTTTCCATTTGACAAAAAGGGCTATTGATATCTTTGTAAAGGTTGCATGAAATCTGTAGATCACTTGAGGAATATTGCCATCTTATTTTATTATAGTCTTCTAAGCCATGAATATGAACTGTGTTTCTATTTAATTAGGTCTTCTTTAATTACCCTCAAAAGTATTTTGTGGTTTTTCACAGAAAGTCTTTCATTCTTCTATTGCAAAATTATTTATAAAATCTAAGGTATGAAAATAACCTTACTGTCCATCAATGGAGAAAGGATAAAGAAAATGTTCATTTACCATTCTGAAAATGCTGGGACCCTTAAGTATTATGCTAAATCTATTCTGTTTATGTTCCATAAGTAGAATGACAAAGGCTGCATGACATGTTGCACATCTGTGTACAACATGGTTTACTGAATATTTGAAACCCACTCTTGGGTCTGATGCTCAGAAAAAAAAAAAAAAAGATGCCTTTCCAAATATGATGGTTCATTAACAATGCACCTGGTCACCCAAAAGCTCTGATGGAGATATTCAAAGAGATTCACATTTTCATGCTAATGTAACATCTGTTATAGTATATGGGCAAGGAGTAGTTTTGATTTTGAAATCTTATTATTTAAGAAATACATTTTGTAAGGCTATAACTACTATAGATGGTGATTCCTTGATGGATCTGGGAAAAGTAAACTGAAACCTTCTGAAAAAGATCCACCATTCTAGATGCCATTAAGAACATTTGTAATTCATGGGAAGAGATCAAAATACTGACATTAATAAGAGTTGGAAAGTAGTTGATTTAAACTCTCATGAATGACTTTGAGGGGTTCCAGACTTCAGTGGAGGAAGTAATTGCAGATGCGGTGGAAATAGCAAGAGAACCAGAATCCGAAGTGGAGGATGAGGATGTGACTGAATTGCTGCAATCTCATAATCAAATTTCAACATGTGAGGAGTTGCTTTTTATGGGGGAGCAAAGAAAGTGGTTCTTGAGATGGAATCTACTCCTGGTGATGATGCTGTGAAGATTGTTGGAATGACAACAAAAGATTTAGAAGAGTGCATAAAATTGTAGATAGAGCAAGAGCGGGGTTTGAGAGGATTGACTCCAGTGTTCAGAGAAGGTCGACTGTGGGTATAATGCTATCAAACAGTATCTCATGCTACAGAGAACTCATTTGTGAAAGGAAAACTCAATCAATTCAGCAAAACTCATGGAGAGAGAGAGGCAGAGACACCAGGCAGAGGGAGAACCAGGCTTTCTGCCTGCTGCAGGACTCAATCCCAGGACCCCAAGATCACGACTTGAGTCAAAGGCAGACACTCAACCACTGAGCCACCCAGGTGGCCATACAGATCGGATTTTTGTCTCACTGTGCTACATTACAGTGTTGAAAAGAATGGTGATAGAAATGAGCATTTGTCTCATTCTTGTTGTTAAAGAGAATGTATCTAACTTCATCCCTCTAAAGTAACATTTTATGTAGGATTTTTAAGAAATATTTTTAGTATTAGGCAAGTTCCTTTGTATTAATATATATTTGATTTTTAATATTGGTAAACATTTTTATGATGAACTTGTAAGTTTATCACATGCTGTTTCTGCATCTATTGAAATATTTATTTGGTTTTTCACTTTTAGTTTCCAGCTTGATGATATATTTTTCAATTTTCTGATAATAAACTATTAAAGAATATCTGGGATAAAATTGGTGATGGAACATTGACTTTTTTATAAAGTTAAAGTAATTTAATTTTTTATTAAAATTTTTACAGTCATCCTCAGAAAAGGATCAAAGATTAATTGTATTTCCTTGTAACCATAGCCTTGCAAAATGAATTAATGATAGTTTCATTTTTACTCATTTATGAGAAACTGTAAGAGAGTGGAATAATCTATTTTGAAAAACTAAGGTAAAATCTTATAAATCCGGGGATCCCTGGGTGGCGCAGCGGTTTAGCGCCTGCCTTTGGCCCAGGGCGCGATCCTGGAGACCCGGGATCGAGTCCCACGTCGGGCTCCCGGTGCATGGAGCCTGCTTCTCCCTCTGCCTGTGTCTCTGCCTCTCTCTCTCTCTCACTGTGTGCCTATCATAAATAAAAAATCAATCAATCAATCAATCAATCCATTTGAGACTGGTATTTTTTTCACAGGATTATTTTTGTTTAACTCTAGTTTTACTAGTTATAGACTAGTTATCTTCTGTAATTCTTCTCCGGTTAGTTTTGTTATAATTTTTTGTAGAAACATGTTTTTCTGTTATCCTTTAAAATTATTGGCATTTGGTTGTTGATAATGTTTTATATTTCTACTCTCCATTTTTACCAATAGTTATGTTATCCTTCACTAAATACTATATCTTTTTCTTTTAGATTGATCCATATTGTTAAAACTTCAACTATTTTGAAAGTTTTTCTTCAAAGATTCAATAAAAAAATTTATTATTTCTTTTTAATTTTCACTTTGATTTGCCTATGTTTTCTTCATATCACTTTTTGATGGGCTCCTGTCTTCTAATGATATATTCTTTTTCAGATTTTCTTTTTTTCTAATGAAAATATTAAAGTTATAATTTTCTTCAAAAGTACCACTATTCCTATATCCTATAAACTTTGACAGGCAGTATGTTCCTTATATTTCAAATATAGGTAAATTTTTATTTCCAGTGTGATTTGTTTCTTAACAAACTAGATATTTTGCAAAATATAGTTTTAATTACCAATAATGTACTTGTCTGTGTATTTATGTTCATATCTACCTATATCTATATCTACTTATACCTTTTATTGTACTCGGAGTTTGGTATAACATCACATCTTTAAATATGGTGAAGCTTTTAAAAATAACCTAATAAATTATTATATGTATATCCCATCTATGCATACAAAATAATTAATTTTATGTGTTTCCATCTATATATCCTTGTTAGATGTATAATTATATATTATGTATTATATATGTTATATATAATATATATGATGTATATATCCCTATACTTTTAAGTTCTATTGTTCAGATCTTTTATACCCTCCTTACTTACTGCGTTCCTTATGCATCAATAATTTTAAAAGGAAGGTTGAAATCTTCCTCAGTGAAGGTAGATTCATATTTTTCTTCATATGAATTATCTAAACTTATGTATTTGGGGGCTAGATTATTAAGTGCATCCATGAGAAAGGTCATGCCACAAGAAGACAGACCAAATCCCATAATTTGAAGATAGTATTGGGAGAGGTTATATTCAAGTTGTGGATAGTTGTAGGAAAATCACAAGGAATATACAATGTCCTGGGCTAGTGGAATTGAGTACAATTGAATACAGTAGGTGCACAAAAGTGGCAAGCAGAAGTACAAATGAACAATGAATAAAAAAATATAAAGTAAAATTAGACTTACATGGATCTAGTATGAACCCATGTGGATTGCTGCTATGAACAAAGGACTACAATTCACTCAATTGGATTTACTCAAACAATGTAAAATAAAAACAAAACTAAAATAAGGAAAATAATTGTGCATCGTGGCATTTTCCAAATTCTAACTGATACCCTACTATTAGATGATACCTAGTAACACAAAACAATGTATAGGATTTCAAAGTTTCCAATGGATGTAACTAACCATTGAGAATTATTTCAAAATCTTCATGCTAATGGCAATGACTCTATGTTGATGAGTAAGATATTAATAATTTTCTATAATCTCTTTGTATATTTAACTCAGATTATGTGAACAATTAAAAAGTTATATGTACATATATATATCTCCAGTCTTTGAGGAAATTATTCTAGGAGAGGAGAGAGAGAAAAATAGATATTCACATTACATCAGTACTATAACATTACAAAAATATTAAATCATTTAGGTAATAACCCTCAAGAGATAAATCAAGGGGTGCCAGAATGTCTCAGTTGGTTAAGCATCCAACTCTTGATTTCAGCTTAGGTCATGATCTCTGGGTCCTGGGATCCAGCCCACCTTGTGCTCCATGGTCAGTGGGGAGTCTGCTTCTGGATTCTCTTTCTATCTCTCTCTCTCTCTCTCTCTCTCTCTCTCTGTCCTTCTGACCTTCCCCTTGCTCTTTCCCTCAAATAAGTAAATCTTAAAAAAAAAAAAAAAAGAAATATACCAAGTAAGCCTCAAGACCATCTATATGACCGCTCTACTAATACAGGCTTTATTTTTCAAATTATAATCACAAACACATTGGCTCTATAAGATGCCTGTGGGAGTTTCCCCCTCAGGACCCCTTCATGCTTTAATTCGTGGTATTCCCAACAATGTTTTCCTGAAAGCTCCTTTGGATGCAAGATTCACAGGAGAGTCAGAGGTGCATCATATCTGTTTGCTGTTGCATGGTACAGACACAGAAAGTAAAAAGAAATGCCTGAAAGATCACCTTGACATATATATTGTATATAATATATATATAAGATACAGAGAAAATAATTGTAATGTCCATAAATCTTCATTTTATAAAAATTTGATTTCATAATTTAAATTTTTAAATTCTTCTGTAATAACTTTGTTGGTGGTTATTTTCAAGACAGTACATTCAGGAAAATCTTGAGTGCAATTGATGAGGATTTTAAGCCTTTATTTGTATTTTGAATATAACACCTAAGTATAATGAAAAAATAGGCACTTACAAATCATATGGCTGAAATCAATGGTTTAGAGTAGACCTCCCTCTTAGTACTTGTGCAATCTTAGACTCAAGTTTCCCTATTTGCAAAACAAGGACAATAATACAGTAGACTCCTTTACTCATGGTTCATGTTCCATGGGGTCAGTTACCTGCTGTCAAGCATGGTTCAGAAGCAGATGATCCTCATTTGATGTATTGTAAGGTCAAGAGTAGCTAACACTACCTCACAATGCCTACCTCATTTGCCTCACTTCATCCCATCATGTAGGCATTTTATCATCTTATATTATCACAAGAAGAAGGGTGAGTACAATAAAGGTGAGTACAGTATGATATTTTGGGAGAGAGAGGGAGAGACAAAGAATAGGGAAAGGGAAAGAGAGGAAAAAGTCACAGGGGTATTTTATGGATTTTTTTCTTTTTTCCCAGATGATTCTCAGGAGAAACTTTATAGGAGCTGCTTTGAAGGATATTTTTCTATATTGATCTATATTTTCACAACTGATTTTTAAGCATTGTAGGTTGATCAGTACTGGACCTTATGTTAAGAGATGATGAGGTTTGCACCACTGTTAAGGACACACTGTAAACCAAGAGTTGCATTTCCTACGGTTTTGATTTTTTTTTATTTTTGTTCTACAATTTTAATGAAAAGCTACCCTGGGATTTATATATGTCCTCTAACTGATCATATTCTTCTGTATAAACAAAGGTTAGGCGTGGATATTCTCCATTTATATATAAAGAAGTACTTTGCTAAGCTCTATGTTGAACCTAGAACAAACTTATTCCTACTCAATTTTTTTTCCTTATCCTTATATAAAATCTTCGACCTATCTCCTCTGGCAGAATATAAAATACACAGTTAAAACCAATTAATTGATGAAGAAAATTCTGATATCTATTTTTTATACAACTGTTTTTCCTCTCCAAATATTTTTGGGAGTACTCTCTGTGGACATGACAAGTTAGAATCCTAAGACCCTCTATTGTATATTCTTAAATGCTCTCCATTTTGCTCTTGGCACAAGGCAAATGGATCCAGTATTTTTACTTCCACTTACCAGCTGGAGAAGAATCAGAGGGAATGAATTACTCAGTGCTAACAAGAAAAAGGTGACAAGACATAGGAGCCTGGATGCTCACCTTCATGATCATTAGACCAGACACTGTCCACTACATCATACTGTTCTCCCGCTTGTGCCATTAAAATAATTCATTCACATTGAGAGCTTTCTAGGCAAATCATGTTTTTGTTGAGGGCAGACCTTTGGTTATGGGTAAAAGGTGATGGTTCAACATATTCACTCTCTGTTCCTAGGTCTACTGTAACTAGGCAGCTGCACTACTCTAACTGCGTGGTTAAATACACAGGACACGGGATGCCTGGGTGGCTCAGCAGTTGGGCACCTGCCTTTGCCCCAGGGCATGATCCTAGAGTCCCAGGATCGAGTCCCACATTGGTCTCACTGCATGGAGCCTGCTTTCTCCCTCTGCCTATGTCTCTGCCTCTGTGTGTGTGTGTGTGTGTGTGTGTGTGTGTGTGTGATGAATAAATAAATAAAATCTTTTAAAAAAATACACAGGACACTCTCTAATCACCTTGGTTTCTTCAATATGCCATCAAAAAACAACTACCTTACCACAATGTTTCTAACATTTTAAACAGCAACCTCTAAAATGTGTCTTTAGAATGATTTGGGAAAATAGAAACGTTTTATATAATAATAACCTGTATTTCTGTATTCAGATACCCAGGTTATGCCTCCCATTCCATTTCCAGCCTCTCCATGCTCTGAATCTTGACCAAACTGCCAAGAAGAGTCACCAAATATATTATCAACTAATTCAGGTTATTTATCTGCTATGATTAAGAATCTTGATTTTGCTTTTATTTCAAGAATAAATATTTAGTTCTACTGTGTATGGAATGTGGCGTGAGATTGTGACTTCATAAATTATTAGAAATAGCATATAGGAGAGAGAATTGCTTATAGTCTTTTGAGTGTTAATTGCTGCTATTCAGCAGTATATTTCTCCATTAATGGCAGAGATGGAAAAAATGTATCTTTTAAGGAGGTAGAAAACAGGTAGAAGTCCATTTGGTCAGTGGCTAATGTAGCATAGCTCTAAAGAGAATAGAACTTTGCATCAGATACAGGTTCATATCTTAGGTTACTGCTTAATATCTGAATGAATAGGTATTATTATCTGAACCCACCCATTTTTGTTTACTCATATGAACAATGAGTATCAGAATAGTAACTCTTGGGTTATAGTGAGTTAAGTGCATGCAAAATGTGTATAAAGTATGCTGTCATTAAACATCATTTGAAATGTGATAATAGCCTTAAGCCAAAACAATTTAAAAGACTGAGTGTAATAATCCCTCCTCAACATGCATATTTTTTTGGTGTGAAAATACTCCAAAGGGACGCCTGGGTGGCTCAGCGGTTGAGCTTCTGCCTTTGGCTCAGGGCATGGTCCTGGAGTCCCAGGATCCAGTCCTGCATCGGGCTCCCTGCATGGAGCCTGCTTTTCTCTCAGCCTATGTCTCTGCCTCTCTCTCTCTCTCTCTCTCTCTAATGAATAAATAAAATCTAAAAAAAAATACTCCAAAAATTTAAAAAGGATTATTAAAAATGTCATATGTTCTTTATCATTTCAGGTGAACTAAGCTTCTATTGTGTCTCTGGAATCACCTCAACCTCATGGAAAATCAGAACAATGTCACAGAATTTGTTTTCATGGGGCTATGGGGAAATAAGCAACTAGAACTACTGTTCTTTTTCTTGTTCCTGCTCTGCTACCTGGCTGTCTTAATGGGAAACTTCATTATCTTACTCACGATCACCTGCAGCCATCTAATTGAACATCCGATGTACTATTTTCTCTGTCACCTTTCCCTCATGGACCTCTGCTACACCTCCACTGTGGTCCCCAGGCTAATCAGGGACTTAGGTGCAGCAAGAAAAAACATTTCCTATAACAACTGTATGACCCAGCTCTTCACTGCCCACTTGCTGGCAGGGGTGGAGATATTCATCTTGGTGTCCATGGCTTTAGACCGCTATGTTGCCATTGTCAAGCCCCTGCATTACATGGTCATCATGAACCGACGGAGGTGTAACCTGTTGATTTTTATGGCCTGGGGTGTGGGGTTTTGGCACTCTGTTGCTCTATTGCTCATGGTACTCAATTTACCTTTCTGTGGTCCTAATCAGATAGATCATTACATATGTGATGTGAAGCCTCTTTTGAAACTGGTGTGCAGAGATATTCGTGTTGTTAGTATCTTAGTGATTGCAAACTCAGGAATGGTGGTGGTTGTCATTTTTCTTGTCCTGGTGGCTTCTTACATTCTCATATTATATAATCTTAGGACCCACTCCTCTGTAGGGAGACTCAAAGCTCTCTCCACCTGCAGCTCTCATGTAATGGTGGTCATTTTATTCTTTGTGCCTTGTATCTATACTTATGTTCTACCTGCAGGGAGTGAGAACAAGGATAAGGAAATCTCTGTGTTTTACACTGTAATTGCTCCCATGCTGAATCCTCTCATCTATACCTTAAGAAACATGGAGATGAAAATCGCCATGCGGAAGGTGTGGTCTAAAGTGGCACATTCAGAATTCAAATAAATAAAGTGATTTTCATTGTGCTTTCAGTTCTGTGTCTGAAGAGCATTTATCATTTGTGACGTTACAGAAAGCATCTAAGTTTTCTTTGGGGAACTTAACTGAATGACCTCTGAAGTTGTTAAGAGCTAAAGAAGCAAGTCATTGTAATTCAGCTCATAATCTCCACTTTATAGGGTTCAATTAATTCCAAGTGTGAGCACTTGAATTTGAGGTAATCAAGAAATGCCCTTCTCCAGCACTTCTCTGATCAAATCACTGCTATCTCCAAAAACTGTATATGGAACCCTATTATTCTTGGAATAAAATCCAACCTTCTCACTTGTTTATCTTATAAGTCTCCCCAAATGGTTTGGATCTAACTTGCTAATATCAGAGGTCATCACACTGCTACAATGACAGGCTTTGGGGTCAGAGAGAGCTGGGTGACACACTGACTCTGTAAGCTTTTATCTCTGGGTCTTGGAAATTTGATTTAGTTATTTGAGTGTCTATGAAATGGGGTAATGTTATACTTCATGAAGATATAATATCACTTGGACTAACACACGTGAAGTTTTAACACAGAATAAGGCACATTGAAAAGTCAAGTTATATATTTCCCTCTTTCCCTGCCTTTCCTCTCATGTGTCCCTTTGCTCGGTGCTTTCAGTCAACTACACTGGGTCCATCTACAAACACACTCTAGAATCTATCAGCATTATGGCTGTATTTCAGCAATCTCTTCTAATTAGGATTCACTCCCATGTTTGAGGGTCCATGTCTCATGTGTAATTCACACTCCTAATGTTTTCTTGTTCAGGAAAATTTTGCAAATCTAACAGATCCAAAGTACTTCTGATTTCTGCCCTGTGCTTCTGTTACCATTCAGCAGTATGTTTTCTCCATTTCAAATAATCCTATGTTCTGTAATAGTGTTTCTTCCTGTGAACTGTGTTTTTTCCAGTTTGAGCAGTAAAAATATGTGGTATATCTTTCTCTTTTTTTAATATTTTATTTATTTATTAATGAGAGACACGGGGGGGGGGGGGGCGGGCAGAGACACAGGCAGAGGGAGAAGCAGACTCCAGGCAGGGAGCCCTACGTGGGACTCGATCCTGGATTTCCAGGATCAGGCCCTGGGCTGAAGGCAGCGCTAAACCGCTGAGCCACCTGGCCTGCCCCTATCTTTCTCTTTTTATCTTTCTTTTTTTCTGATAATAAATCTGCACAAATTAAGATGCAAACAAAGAGGAACTGAATTAAATTCTAGGGTCATATCTTCCTCTTTTATTTGACTGTATGCATTGTTCTTACATATCTAGAACTTCTTGTTTCATGAACAATCATATGTTAATAACAAAATAAGTAATGTCAGAAAGGCTGAAAATTTAACATATATTCCAATGTGCCTATTAGGGAAGTAATGAAATTCAGCAGACTACTAGACCTTTAGAATTTTTTTTACTTATTTGTTTTCTGCTTTAAGGAAACTTTTCTCTCAAATATTGTTTACCTCTTTGTCCATTGAATCACATCACCCAATCTCAGCTCTGTGCTTCCATTTATATTTGTCTGGACATTTCTCTCTTCCCAGAGACTTGTCTTTTCTCAGCAGAATAATTACATTGCTTCCACACAAACTTTACTTGATTCAGTTACTCCTGCCCCAGAGCCAAGGCAAAATCCAAGAGAAATCATGGAGGTAATAGTGATTATCTTAGTGTTGGGAGCACTCTTTTGATGTTTCCACTTTTAGAAACTTTCACATGTATAACTAATATCTTTTTTCCTCCTAATTCAAGCCTCTGGAATATGATGGGGAAACATTTTGTCTGTTCCATAGGAAATTAGCTTTGACAAGTTATTCATAGTTCTGTTTGGTGGCTTAATGTAGACCCTTTCCAAAGTGCTTTGGATTTTTTTTTTTAAGTATACAAATGTCATGTCCCTCTGTGTGTGTGTGTGTGTGTGTGTGTGTGTGTGTGTGTGTGATGATTGTGTCTGTACATGTATTGTTTGGGAACTCTTGGGGCTCTTGGAGTTCTTGAGGACAGGTCAGAGAAATTCCTACCCCACTGGAAAGAATGTTATGCAACAAAATAAAAAAAAAAATCTGAGTTTTATTAGTTCTTTCAGAGAATTAACCTTTGATTTTTAGCTATTCTCTATTTTATAATGTTAGTTATGTTAGTGATTTCTTTTCTTAGTTTATTTTATAGTTATTTCTATTTTGTTTAATTTGGCTTTAGTTTCCTGGATCTTGATTCCTGAGATATTTATGACTTATTGATTGCTACACATAGCTGTTTTTATAACAGAAGTGATATTACTACATATTCTACAGATTTTTAAAATAATAATAAAAGACATATTGATCTTAAGACTAATAAATCCAACACCTTAGTAAAATGAAAAAATTTTTCAAATGATATAAACTATGCAAGCTCCTTAAAATTAAAGATATTATCAATTGTCCTTTTTTAAATCTTAAAGTAATTTAAGGGATCCCTGGCTGGCTCAGTGGATGAGCATTTGCCTTCAGCTTAGAGTGTGATCTCGGAGTCCTGGGATGGAATCTCATATTGGGCTCCCCGTGGGGAGAATGCTTCTCTTTTTGTCTATGTATCTGCCTCTCTGTGTCTCTCATGAATAAATAAATATTTTTTAAATAATAATTTATTGCGTTGTCTTCACATCCCCCATCCAGATAACTTTGGTGGTGAATTTTACCCAACATTAGAAAAAAATCGTTCTTATCCTTCACAAACTCTCACAAAAATAAAACATAAGTGAATATATTTAAACTCACTCCCCATCTGTCCAGCATTTCTCTGATAATTCTAAATTATGGAGATTTTCTACACATTCCTTAGAACTTTTTTAAAAAATATTTTATTTATTTATTCATGAGAGACACACAAAGAGAGAGAGAGAGAGGCAGAGACACAGCTAGAGGGAGAAGCAGGCTCCATGCAGGGAGCCTGATGTGGGTGGGACTCAAACCCTGGTCTCCAGGATCAGGCTCTGGGCTGAAGGCTGTGCTAAACCACTGAGCCACCTGGGCTGCCCCTCTTAGAACTTTTTATATAGAACTTTTCTTATAGTTGTGTCATGGTAAAAACTTCCAGTTCTACAAAACTGTTGTTCAATAAGAGAGACTATATTTTTTTAAGATTTTATTTTTTTATTCATCAGAGACACAGAGAGAGAAGCAAAGACATAGACAGAGGGAGAAGCAGGCTTGCCTCAGGAAGTCTGATGTGGGACTTGATCCCATGACCCTGAGATCACGACCTGAGCCAAAGGCAGATGCTCAACCATTGAGCCACCCAGGTACCCCAAAAGACTTTATTTTTAATGTGAGTTTATCATGGTTGTGCCATATAAGATCAATATATAACATCAATTGGATAGTTTGTACTGGAAACTACCAAATAGAAATTGGACTTTTAAAATTCCATTTCCAATATCATCAAATATACCTAAGGAAAAATATGACAAAATAGGAGTAAGACATATACTGAAAACTTTATAAAAACTATGTTGAAAGTATATGAATAGCTTAATTAATAGAAAGAAATACTGTTCTCATGGGCCAGATGACTCAATACTACTTGGATGCGGATTATCTCCAAATAAATCTTTAGATTTAAGTAATTCCCTATAAAATATGAAAGAAATGAAATGAAAACATGCTCATTATTTTCCAAAGTGATGTAAAATGTGTATAGAAATGTAAAGAAACTGCGTTAACTCACATAACTTTAAAAAGAACAAAGCAGGAGAACTTACATATTCTCATTTCAAGGTATATTATAAAGCTGCTGTATTCAAAACAGCGTGTCATTTTCATGAAGCTAGATAACCAGATCAATGGGCTGGACTAGAGGGTCCAGAAATAGACCTGCACACATTGGTCAACTAATTCTCAACAGGGGTCTGTAGGCAATTTAGTGAAGTAAACATAGTCTTCACAGCAAATGACAGTAGAAGATTCCAGGGATTAGGTCATCGGATCTTTGGGGGCCATTATTTGACCCACTACACAGACATATGAGGAGGCCAAATCAACAAAGATGAAGGTATTCCGGAGTGTTTGTGAACCCAGACCTGATGTTAAGTGTAACAGGGCTTCATGTCACAGAAGTGCCACTTCCTACAGTGGAGACTGCCTCCTGCTCCTGAGCTGTTAATGTAAACATTGAGGTGCTACCTTCTACATCATTCTTGATGCTCTTATGATCGATGCAAACCTGTGGAGCCAGGATTAGGAGGCTCGTTTCTTTCCTAAGATATATTTGTATTTTTGCATTTTTCTGTTTGTGACTGTGTGGCTTTATTTGCTCTTACTTAACAATACAAACCAGAAGTCTCTCTAAAAAAAAAAAAAAAAATCAGGACAGTGGCACTGGAGCCCATAAGGGTGGCATCTTCCACCCTCCCTGTCCAGCGCGCTGACCTGTAGCCTGCAGAGGACTCCCCTCTTCTGCGGCCTTCACAGGCACACCCAGCCCCTCTGCCTCCCTTGCTTTAGTGGTGCCTGTTCATAACACAGATGCTGCATGTCCGGTTGCACCATGTGCCCTCCGGGACAAAGGTCAGAAGGTCTTTGCAGCTGCCCCTGGCTTTAGGAGGACAGCACTTCCCTGGAGCAGTCACCTGCTCCAGGGCTATCGTTATGGTCCCTGGCATCCAGGCGTAGTGAGGCCGAGGCCAATCTGCTCTTGCCTGCCTCCCCTCTAGGTATGGCTGCCTGCATACTGCTGTCTGAGGGTCTAACAATGAAATTGATATAAGGCAGGGTAACAAGAGAAACACAAATTTTAATTTGATATGTATGAGAATCCAAAGGAAATTAAGCTCCCTGACATTCAGGCAACAGGTTTATATGCTATCCTGAGTTAAAAGAAGAGAGTAGGGATTCAATGGGCCACAGAGGGAAATTTGAAGCAAGCCCTGCAGAGTACCCCACAGTTTACCTACCCCACACTGTAGGTATCTCTGGTGGTACCTCTCTTCCTAATCAGGCCCTCTAAATTCTTTAGGCAGTTAGTGGGGAAGAAAAAATGTCTTCTTGAATCCTTTAGATCTGATTGTTTTCAGCTCAGAACAATCCACATGTCAAAGTGGCACATTTTGGGGCAGCCTATCCTGAACTCTATCAGTTAGACTCCTTCATTTCAAAGCCTGGAAGCAAGCAGCAAATTCAGAAATATCAATTTTCTTGCTTACTGGTTATTTGAACCAGTTATTTAACCTCTAGAAACTTCTGTGTTCTTTTATTATTTTTTTAATATTTTATTTATTTATTCATGAGAGAGAGAGATACACACAGAGGCAGAGACACAAGCAGAGAGAGAAGCAGGCGCCATGCAGGGAGCCCAACATGCCCTGGATCATGCCCTGGGTCAAAGGCAGGCGCCAAACTGCTGAGCCACCCAGGGATCCCTGAAACTTCTGTGTTCTTATATGCATAAAAGGTAATGATATTTATGTCAAAATATGCATTATTGTAAGTACTAAATAATTTAATCAATTTAAAATAAGTTGAACCAATCAAGGCTCTTTGGATAAATTATTGTTATTCTTATTGTTTTGCTGACCAGTTTGATCCAAATCAGATTAGAGGCTATAAAATTTTATTTCCTGACATTTTAAATACAAGAGAAATATGTATGGATTTGTTTGTGGTAGAGAGGTAAAGACGAGTTAAACTAGTTAAACTCAGTATTTGCAGATGAAACTGAGTCTAAGCAACCTTTGAACATCCAGTGACAGGAGAAAGAACTGAATGGTGAACGGAATAAATGCTTTGCTGTATTTGAATGCTTCCTTCCTCTGAAAATTTTTTTTAATATTTTATTTATTTTATTTATTTTTTTGGAGAGAGAGTGTGTGTGCATGAATGCAGGGAGGGGCAAAGAGAGACCGTTTGCAAGTAAACTCCCCACTGAGCATGGAGTTCAGCGCAGTGCTGGATCCCAGGACCCTAAGATCATGACTCAAGTGGAAGGCAGAGGCTTAAACAACTGAGCCACCTTGGCACTCCCTTCTTCTGAAATTTTTTCATCATTTTTTACTTCTGCTACCTTCCAAGTTCATGGGGAAAGAAATGCTTATTGTTTTATCATTCCTCTTTTTGTCTCCCATCCTTCAATTATGGAATCCCTCAGTGTTAGTCCCAAACCATGGATAGTTTTGCACCAGTTCTGATATTGCAGGTTATTAATTTTACTGATCAATATATTCTACATACATATGATCTCAACAATGGGTCATAGTTGGACTATTAATGCTTCTGTGTGGTTCTCTTTGATCTATCTCATCTCAAATTTCCTGAAAGCTAACCAAATACTATTACAGGCTACATTGATTTCCCTCTGATTGTTCAGAAAGCTAGATGAACACAGAACAGTCAAAATTTCCTGAACTCAGGGCATCTGGGTGGTTCAGTGTTTAAGCATCTACCTTTGGCTTAGATCATGATCCTGGGGCCCTGGGATCAAGTCCAGCATCAGGCTTTCTGCAGGGAGCCTGCTTCTTCCTCTGCCTAAGTCTGCCCCTCTCTGTGTGTCTCTCATGAATAAATAAATAAAATCTTTAAACCAAATTTCCTGAACTGCTTTGATTATGGCCTTTTTGGGTCTCCAGAGAAATAGAGCCTGAGACAAGCTAATGCAAAGTTGAAAAGTAACACCCAGGGCAACCAGGGACATTACTCTGGACAGTGCTTTAGCAACATTTGGCCAGAATCTGTTTAGAAATGCCTTTGGGAATGCAATTACTTGCAGTTTTCAAAGGATTGTTAATTTCCACGTTGTCACTTAAGTTTATATTCTGTTTCTCCCAACCAAATTTTCTTCAGCAATAGGGAGAAGATCAATGATTCCCAAGACCTCAATATTCTTATTAGCTTTTGCAGGAATTAAGAAATACTTTTATTTGTGTGTGTGTGAGATGGCCTTGAGATCTTAAATCAGCGTTCTAAATTTCTGAGGCATAACAATGCATTCCTTCATCACTGATGGGTTTGGCAAATATTTGAATCCCACTTCCCTTGTAAATGCATAGAAGGTATCAATCATATTGTGATTTTCAAAGTAATTGTAGATAATTAATCTGGATGTATTTGAATTACTGATTTATAATTCTCTTCATTTTATTCCAGATTTTGATGCTGGGGACGTTTTGGCAGAGTGAGCATCTGGGGGGATAGAATTCGACCTGATGTAGTCTAAAACTAGCCTGACAGCCACTCAGATCTTATGGTTAGTGAATTACCCATGCCACCTTGGTTTTGGAAATGTCCCACTAACCACAAACCTGACTAATTACATATGCTCTTATTCCATGTAATTTAATTCTAAGTCTATAAAGACTTCTTTTGCAATATATGATCATTTGAACACTATAAAAATGCTTTAGCATATATTAGTTTTAGTTGTGCATCATTTATTATTTTTAAAAGATTTATTTACTTAATCATGAGAGACACAGAGAAAGGCAGAGACACAGGCAGAGGGAGAAGCAGGCTCCCTGCAGGAAGACGGATGCAGAGCTCAATCCCCCAATCCCGATCCCAGGACCATGCCTTGGGCCAAAGGCAGATGCTAAACCATTGAGCCACCTAGATGTCCCAATTATGCATCATTTATAAGCAAAATTTCAGTTAATAACAATGAAATTAAAGCATTTTCTAGTTGGCAGTGAATTTCATTGTGTCCCATTCTTGTACTTATGTACAATCCTCCATATTGCTGTTAAGAAACAGCCCTATTTATGCTTGAATATATACAATAATGAAGAATTTTCTATATTTCAAAACACTTGCCATCCTAGAATAGACTAATTTCATCAGAATCAACGAAGGTAAGATTATAGCATGTGATTCTGTTATACTAAGGGGAAATATGAATGTGTGATGGAATATTAATTTAAACTAAAAGCTTCTATTCTTATTCTAATAGTTTAACAAAAAGGGCATTTAGAATTTTCATTTAGTACTACCAAAGAAGTAATAATTTAACTATATTTTTATAGTCCAAACGAATTAGACTAAAGATTAGAGTTAAGGATACCCTGAGACTACCAATCTTCCATCAACTAACCTAAATGTTTTTTCCCAACAAATTGTTGAAATTGGAGTTTACCTGATAAATTACTAAATCCATGTTATTAATAGTTTTTTTCTTTATTTTTCCACTGGCCTTGCTTGTTTGTGCGCGCATGACACTTTCTATGGTTCTAAGCTAATCACTCCAGGGAGGAAAGACTAAAGGAAAAATGACAGTTTTGAACCACATGTGTCATGGGCTGTTTCATATTACTTCATGTATCCTTCATCAAAATTCTAAGTTTTGTAATGATATCTTAATTGTAAAATCAGTAAAATGAAGTTTAAAGAGATTAAGCAATTCATTCAAGCTAGTCAGTTTATTTGAGATGCCTCAATATTTCTACCTCTTTCTGTGTTGCTACTATTCTAACCATTTGTTTAGCGGATTGCCTGATGTTCTTTCTCCAACAACTGTAACTTCAGTTTTTATCCAGGATGGATCCTTAATATCTCTGTGATCAAAATGTTGTTTTTATGACAATAATTCTCCCCTCTTGACTTTTCCCTTTTACGTTTGCTCAGTGCAGCGAGCATGCATAATGGCCTCTCAGGTTATAAGATGAGACAGATGAAGCACTATTGTGGATTCAATGCCAACGATGGTCTAGAAAAAAGGAGAAATCCTGATTTAAGCAACGTACATGTTGGTAAAGCTGAAGGAAATTTATTTCAAAATGATTTAGATGAGAGAATTCCAGATACATTTATGTTGGATAGTCCATATATCTTTACTTACATAAATACTCAAAAAGACAGATGGATTAGTCTTGCATATTCTTTTCTACTCAGATGAAGATTCAAGATAGTCTTTTCAAGCTTTCATTCATGACACCCTTCATCATCCCTCTCAGCTCTCTTCCACTAAAATAGTCCCAAATTGAGGGAGAATCAGGATTTCTGTCTCCTGGCATTCACACTGTATTGCTTCCCCATCCCAAGAAATGCTTAGATTCTCTTGATCTAAGACTCTTTTTTAAAATCAGAGATTTGAGTTAATCATGTGAATTCCGTCTTTAAAGTGTTTGCAGTCATCTTGCATAGTAATTCTTTTTAAGATAGATTGTTTTAGGTAAATCAATGTATGTGAAAAATTAACCTTATTTCTACCTCATTAACAAAGAATCAGGGACGTCTGGGTAGCTCAGTGGTTGAGCATCTGCCTCTGGCTCAGGGCATGATCCCAGGTCCGGGATCAAGTCCCACATCAGGCTCCCTGTGAGGAGCCTGCTTCTCTCTCTCTGCCTATGTCTCTGCCTCTCTCTCTCTGTAACAAATAAATAAACAAATAAATACATAAATAAAATCTTAAAACAAAACAAAACAAAACAACAGCAACAACAACACAAAAAAACAAAGAATCAGTATCACCTGCAATGAGTAAAAACTACGAACAATGAACTCTACCTCCCTAAAACTTTTCAACACTCTTTAGTGAAGGTTAACTGCTGAATACTCTGTAACTGATTATTATTTTCAAAAAGGTAAGAACACACTAAAAATTACTCCTTTGTGAAGTTAGAGTTTTGAATGATAATTTAAAGCAAAATTGCTGTCCAACAGTATGGACCATTTCTAAATGCCTCTCTATTAAATATATTTAAAGATATATATTTATATATGTGCACACATAGTTATAAATTATGTATTTTATAAATTTATAACTTATATATGTTTATAAATAAACATATACATACAAATAATATATAGAGAGATATACTATATATATAAAATATATAGAGACCTACTACATATATATGTATGTATATATATAATAGTCTTCAACACTATAAAATGCATAGATATTAATTTTGAGAATCACTAGAGTTGATGGTTTCTATAACCATCTGTAACTTTGCTACAAAAGCTTTCTGGGGTTTTTAAAAAATAGACATCTAGGGACCTAGATATGACTGTCACATCAGATCCAGAGAAATATAGAAGGTGCACTAGTTGTTCAAACCACTAGGGATAGATAATTCTTTATCTTGAGGAAAATAACTCCTGAAAGAGCATTCTTTGTATTCTTAACTCCTTTTGTACTGATTAAATAATGTCTTAAAATTACACATCAGATACAAAAGATGCAAATAAATGAATTTTTCATTATTTTGTTTGAATAAATACCACTGCATGCTATCTGGCCACAAAGTTTGACTAACATTACCTTCTGTATCATCCCTTTTTATTGACATTAGTTCCTTAGATTGTATATAAAACACATGAAATTTTTGGCAAGAGCCATGATTCAAACATACTTGGGCAATTTAATGATTCATGGAATTTGACCAGAAAATGGTAAAAAGAGGAAAGTTGACCTCATGCATTAGGCACACGTATTTAAAATATATGCGACAAAACTATTTTGACTTGGGACAATTTTTTAAAAATCTCCTTTGTTATATAAATAATATAATTAATAATAATAAATAATTTTTAATTTAATTTTTTTAATTTTCAAAATATCATTTAAATATTTAGAAATCATTACCAGCAAAATTGAATAGCATACATAATTATTTCCATTATTTTCAATATAAAATTATTCCATAATACTTTTGTAAAATAAGAGTTAATAAAAAGATAAAACACTTTAAGAAATCAAGAATAATTAATATTAATATTATATTTATGTCAATCTACTCTTAGTAAATTTTTTATCATTCAGTTCATACTGTTAAGTTTTCACCAAATTTATGTTTATTTCCTTCAGATACATAACTCATTGTGTGTAACATACAGCAAACTCGAGTAAATGGAGCGGCAGAGAAACATCTCAGAATTCATTCTTCTAGGACTTTCATATGACCAGAACATGCAAATATTTTGCTTTGTACTCTTCTTATTCTGTTATATTGCCCTGTTGGTAGGAAACCTTCTAATCCTTGTCTCCATTCGATGCAGCCCTCTTTTTCACCAACCAATGTACTACTTCCTCAGCCATTTATCCTCTATGGACATCTGCTATACCTCTAGCGTTACACCCAAATTAATTGCTGACCTACTAGGGGGGACTAAAACCATCTCTTATGGTAATTGCATGTTACAAGTTTTTGCCATGCACTTCTTTGGGAGTATTGAGGTCTTTGTCCTTACTGTCATGGCCTTTGATCGCTATGTTGCTATTTGCAGGCCTCTCCACTATTGCTTATCATGAACAGGGCAAGGTGCCATCTCCTAGTCTTAGCTGCTTGGGCTGGTGGGGCTCTTCATTCTTTTCCTCAATTATCAATGACAATCCAATTGCCATTTTGTGGTCCTAATGAAATCGATCACTACTTTTGTGATATCTTCCCTTTGCTGAAAGTTGCCTGCACTGATACTTACATCATTGGTGTCCTTGTGGTTGCCAATTCAGGTATGGTTGCCTTAGTTACCTTTGTTGTCTTATTTGTTTCTTATGTCATTATATTGTTTAGTCTAAGACATCACTCAGCTGAGGGAAGACACAAAGCCCTTTCCACCTGTGGGTCTCATATCACTGTTGTCATCTTATTCTTTGGGCCTTCAATCTTTGCCTACCTACGACCTCCAACTACTTTCCCTGAGGACAAAGTATTTGCTCTATTTTATACCATCATCGCTCCTATGTTCAATCCCTTAATCTATACTCTGAGAAATGCAGAAATGAAAAATGCCATGACAAAAGTTTGGTGTCAAACATTATTTTCAAGGAAAGCACACAATTAATTTGAAGAAACAGTATAGCTAAGCAACTTTATAAAAGAAAAGGGCTTGATGTGACTAAGCAAGCTAGAAATATTTCATAGACTTTATCCATCACTATCATGAAATGAATGCATAAAAAAGAGGAATAAGAAAGAAATTTAAATAAATAGTTAAATGAATATTAATTGCCACATACCAGAATTAATTGAATACTTAATTTTATGGAGTATTATGGAGATGTGGACAGGGTTACCTGCAGAAAAATCTGTCTGGGCTAAAGCAAATAAGGCAACACTAATTGATCAGTGAATTATAAAGGCAAAACAATTTTAATGATAATTCTATGAAAAATCCTGGACTTATATGCCAGTGCTTATAGTGATACACATTCTGCACTAGTGATGAAATTGAAATCTAAAATTAATATAATGACTTTAAATCATCATGAATATCTTTATGATAGAATATTCATTTATACATCCTCTAGTGGCATTCCAAAATCAGCTGTGCAACAAAGAAATCTGTAGAGTAGAACTTGTTTTAAAGTGCTCCGGATGATCATCTTTCCTGAATTCATATTAAAAATAATAGTAATACCTAGTTAAGACAGAGCAAAAATCAATAACTCAGGAGGCCAAAAACATAATTTCTTGTTATTCCACCTATTGACCAGAATACAAAACATTTTCTGTAAAACTTAAGAAAATCAATAATAAAGTGTAAGTGTTGATAAACCCCTACCTGCCTAAAATTGATAAGTAAATGGGAAGCTATTGGATCCAGAACCAAAGACATTTTATACTATAAAGAGAAAAGAACAACAGCCTAGCAAAAGACAGATTAGACCATGATCTAAAACCAAAAGCAAACCAAATTATATGTTGTGAACATATTTGGGCTCATACGAATGTTTGAAGCTGTTTTGTTCATCATTGCCAAACATCTTGGAAGAAACCAAGAAGTCCCTCCATAGGTGAATAGACAAATAAATCATGGTTCATCTGGCAATAGAATATTATTCAGCACTAAAAAGAAATGAGCTATTAAGGAATGAGATGATATGTAGAGAACTTCGATGTATATTAATAAGTGAAAAAAGCCAATCTGTAAAGGCTACATATTATGTGATTGAAAATATATGAATCCTGGACAAGGCAAAACAATGGAGACTTTGAGAACATCAGTGTTTGCCAAGGGTTAGTGTGGAGGGTTGAATGGAGAGGCAGATCACAGAGGATTTTTAGAGCATGAAGCACTTCTGTATGTTACTAAAGCTGTGGATACATGTCATTATACATTGCAAATCATAAAATGTACTACATCAAGTGTGAAGCCTGATGAAAACTCGATCTGAGGAGGTAAAAGATGTGCCAGCATAGATTCCTTTGATTTTAACAAATATATCACTCTGGTAGGGGAGGTTGTCTGTGTGTGGGGACAGGTTATATGGGAAATATTTGTACTTTTTGCTCAGTTTTCCTGTGAAGCTAAAGCTGCTTTAAGAAATAAAGTTTATTAATTAAAAATATACACTATGGCATGATAGATGTATCAAATTTTGTAACTGGAATGAAGAAGATACATCTGAAAAAGATTTTCTACCAAAATAAGGAATTTATGAAAGGCCTTTTTTGTATGTTTAATAGGATTTAAAAAAAATTCTTTGCTTAAGAAACGGCAAAGATCATTATAGAGAAGATGCTAGATAACAGGATTTTATTAAAAGGAAGATGATAGGGGTAGTCCGGGTGGCTCAGCAGTTTAGTGCCACCTTTAGCCCAGGGAGTGATCCTGGAGACCCTGGATCGAGTCCCACGTTGGGCTTCCTGCATGGAACCTGCTTCTCCCTCTGCCTGTGTCTCTGCCTCTCTCTCTCTCTCTCTCTCTGTGTGTGTCTCTCATGAATAAATAAATAAAATCTTAAAAAAAAAGAAGATGGTAAAAATATGGAAAGCATTTTAGATTGTCTAAGTAAAACGCAAGAGTTATAATCAGTCTGGAAGCACTATACCAGACGTATAAAGAGGTGAAAAAAATAATGAGGAAGGTAAAATTAACTAGAGCTATTACAGCAGAGAGGAAGTGGACACACATTCTCAATGGTTATTCACAAATAAACAGAAATAGTCCAGATTAAAACTTTTCACCTAGGCATGTACTATAATGTTTATTTACTTAGTTGGGCCAAATAAAGCTTTCTCTAAAAATGAAACAGAAGTTCAGATAATCAAAACACAGATTCATTTTAAAGGCCTTTAAAAAAAGATTTTATTTATTTATTTGAGAGAGAGAGAGAGCGAGATAGTGAGAAAGAACATGAGCAGGAAGGGGCGGAGGGAGTTAAAGAAGCAGGCGCCCCACTGAGCAGAGAGTCTGATGCATGGTTCCATCTCAGAACCCTGGGCTCATGACCTGAGCTAAAGGCAGATGCTTAACTGACCACCCAGGCGACACACATTCTATGTTCATGAGAGTTTAGCATTCTATAAAACCAACAATTTTCACAGAAGTCACTTTGGACTTTTTTTTTTTTTTTTTATGATAGTCACAGAGAGAGAGAGAGAGAGAGTCAGAGAGAGAAGCAGGCTCCATGCACCGGGAGCCCGACGTGGGATTCGATCCCGGGTCTCCAGGATCGCGCCCTGGGCCAAAGGCAGGCGCCAAACCGCTGCGCCACCCAGGGATCCCATTCACTTTGGCCTTCTTACAATGTTTGCTATGTTCAATAAGTTGAGAGCATTGTCTTTTATTTTAAATTGAGATATAAATCATGTATAACATTATATTAGTTTCTGGTATACAAATAATTATTTGATATAAGTATATGTTGCATAAAAGTCACCTCAATGTGTCTAGCTAATGAGTCACCACACATACTTACAAATTATTTTCTTTTTTTAAGATTTTATTTATTTATTCATGAGAGACATGAGACATGAGAGACACACGGAGAGAGGCAGAGACACAGGCAGAGGGAGAAGCAGGCTCCCTGCAAAGAGCTTGATGTGAGACTTGATCCTGGGACTCCAGGATCATGCCCTGAGCCAAAAGCAGAAGCTCAACCACTGAGCCACCCAGGCATCCCAAAATTATTTTCTTATGATGACAATTTTTTAGATGCCAAACTTTCTCAGTCATCTTTATTACACAAAATCCTGCCTGAGATTTTCAAGAGGTAGACCATAGAATTATTCCATATCAGAATCTAAGATAGATCTAGATATTTTAATAGTAAAACCCAAACATATTTTGCTATTATTTGAGCCTTAAATTATTTATAAAAATTATATCCACTTCTATGTTTATTGACGTGAAAATGTTGACAAAGGTTGCATGTTATAAGAAGAAAGCAAATGGAAAGCAAAAGAGAAAAACATGTAAACTTAAAAAATATTAAAGACTGTCCTGTCAAATGTAGCTAACACCTTTTGCTGAAATTCTTTATGAATGAGGTGTCACAGCATTCAAATTCGTGCTTGCAACTTTAGAATATCTCAATTTTTAAAAAGGTATGCACAGAAAATTTAATAAATTTAATATAAAAATTTTATATTCATTAATGAGATTTATATAGCATAAATTGTAATGGATTTGGGGGAATCAAAATGTGGCTTAAAAGATGTACTTATATAATAAATTTGCATAAAATTCAAATAAAATATTTTTAAAGACTGCAATGACATAATGGCATATTGTCACAAATATATTTTTAAATGGATTTTATTTTTTAAAGCAGATTTAGGTTTGTAGAAACATGACACAAAAAGTACAGTTATTTCCCATATACACTCTCTGCCCCTCGTAATTTCTGTTTTCTTATTTCTTGCAGAGGTGTGGCACATTTGTTACCGCTGGTAAATCAATACTGGTACAATATTCCTAAAGTCCATGGCTTACATTAGGATTTATTCTTGGTGTTGTCAAGTTTTATGGAGTTTGACATATTTATTATGTCATGTATCCACCATTACAGCATCATACAGAATAGCTTCCCTTCCCTAAAAATGTCCTCTGCTCGGCCTAGTCACCTCTTCTCCTCTATCCTTGAATCTTTGCCAACCAGTGACTTTTTGTTACTACTACCAGTTTTTTCTTATCTAGAATGGAAATTCAGAATTCATATCTGTGATATAAATATTTTTGTTTCAAAGCCTAAATATCCTCTCATCTATTGTTTCAGTAATTAATATTTTAAAATTCACTATTATCTACTGCTTACACTCTCTACTTCTACCACATAAATTTATCATTCTTAGTTTGGGTCATCTATGCTATAAACATAATAACAAATAACATAAACAAATCACTATAATTGGTATAACTCAAGAGAAACCTATCACCCCTGAAATTAGAAGGAATCAATATAAAAGCATAAACTTGATTTTACCAAAAGAATACTCTGATGTATTTAAATTCAACCATTAAAGCCTTTCCTAATAGCAAAGAACTATTAAGAAACTTGAATTTTCTAAGTTCTGGTACTGTTCTAGAAAGATGTAGGTAAGCACATCATATGATTTCAGAATATAGAGGAGCCTGGGTGGCATCTGATTCTTGATTTTAGCTTAGGATCATGGGATCGAGCCCCATCTCCACCTCGATGCTCAAGAGGGAGTCTGCTTGAAATTCTCCCTCTTCCTCTACCTCTCTGCTCATGCTCCCTCTCTCTCTCTCTCTCTGTCCCTCTCTTTCCCTCTCTCTCTGTCTAAAATAGATAAATAAATCCTTTTTTAAAGGATTTTGGAATATAACCCCTCAAATTGGGAGATTATTAGATTACATATTTTCCTTTACAATGTGAAGCTCCTATAATTATTTGAATCTAATACTTCCTACCAAGCCAGGAAGAACAACTAAACTGAAGGTTCATGATCAGCTATGATGACACAAAAGTGCCTAATACAGGAACCTGGAAGAGAGAAAACCTCCAGTGTGTGGATGCAAACATATAGGGTGGTACAGGCGGAACACCAGGAGTCAACACGAAGAGGGGCAGAGAAAGCAGTAGGTCAAAACCACAAGTGACTGGGCAGGCAAGACAGGCAGAGACAGAATGGTGAAGAACACCTAAAGCTATAGACCTTACATACCTGTTTGTACCTTACGCTGTCTATTCCTCTACATAAAACGGACCTAACACCAATGAGTGTGTGTATTCATATTACTTATTTTCCTGAAAGACGTACTGTTCATGTCCAAAGACAGGATTGTATTAGCTCCTCATTAATAAGGTTATATTCTTTTTGGACTTCTAAACAAATTCAAACTATAAAGAAAATTTTGAAACTCCCTTTCATCTCCAGTCATCTGAAATCACCTTCTTGCTCCATAATTTCCTATGATGCCTTTCACTTCTGCATTCCTTAGAGTATAAATCAGAGGGTTGAGCAAAGGTATTCCAATTATATAAAACAAAGCTATTATCTTAATCACAGAGAAGGTGGTTGCAGGATGTATGTATATAAATGTACAAGGACCAAAGAACAAGATGACCACAATGATGTAGGAGAGGGCTTTTCTCCTCCCCTCAGCACTGTGGTTTTCAGAGACTGCAAGGTTATATATAACATAGGAGCACATCAGCATGACAAAACTCAATGTACAAATGGCCCCACTTTGGGACACCAGAAGTAGATTGATCACATAGGTGTCTGCACAGGCAAGTTTCAACAAAAGCTGCAAGTCACAAAGATAGCAATCAATCACACTGAGACCATGGAGCGGTAAACTCAAGGCCAGAAATGTCTGAACTAAAGAATGTGCACAGGACCCCACTCAGGCCATAGCCACCAGCACAGCACAGATCCGTCAACGTATGATGGTTGTGTAGTGCAAGGTCTTACAGATGGCCACATAGTGGTCAGCAGTCATGAGGATGAGGATGAAGATCTCCAGGGAGCCAAAGAAACGGAATGAAAAAATTTGTATCATGTTCTTACTGAAAGAGACAGTGGTCTTCTTCAAAAGGACATCCATAATCATTCTAGGGGCTATGGGAGTACAGAAGCAGGTGTCAGATGAGGATAAATGGAAAAGGAAGAAGTATACCAGACTCCCGAGTGCCCGGCTGGACTTGAAAGTAGTAATAATCAGAAAGTTACCCAGCTACATCCCCAAGAAGAAAAGCAAAAAAGTGACAAACACTACTTTCTTCCTGGATCAACCTAAGCAGAAAAATTTATTCATATTATTCAGCTGCATGATCATGAATGAGGAAAAGGAGAAGTGTGAAAAGACTTATCTGCAAAAAATATAAAGGAATTAATTTACAACGTGCTATGAGATGTTATGGAATATTTTAAGCAAATTAATTCATGGTACTATGTGAGATTATGGGATATTTTAAGCAAAAATAAATATTCTCCATCAAGTACATTCTGTGTTTTTTTTTGTCACTGTAATATTTTGTTCTCAATTTTTAATGATCATTTCATTGAATGCTATGAGTCCCAAGGTATCTTACTAATGTGATACCTTCCTTCAACTCTCTTCAAATATAACTTCTCTCTAGATCTGACATGATTATGTTTAATTTTGCCAATTCAATGATTATAAAATTTTATATTGCTCATGCTGTTATTTCCATCAGCTTTTTGTATTTAATAAATATTGAGGTTCCTGTTTTGTATTGTATGTCATTTAGCCTTTAGGATATACTTAACTGCTTTTAAAGGTTTGGGAATACTAATGTAACCTCACACATCACTCCCGACTCTTAAAGAATGCCCTTTTAATGCATATATTTATATATCACATATTCATCACATGTATTTTAATTATTCTGCTTCTCTGCCTACCCTCTCAGATATAGCAGCTTTAAAGGAAGAACAGGAAAGACAGTCTTTGGGCACCTGGGTGGCTCAGTGGTGGAGCATCTGCCTTCAGCTCAGGTTGTGATCCCAGGGTCCTGGGATCGAGTCCCACGACAGGCTCCCCGCAGGGAGCCTGCTTCTCCCTCTGCCTGTGTCTCTGCCTTTCTTTCTGTGTCTCTCATGAATAAATATTTAAAAAATACATCATATTAAAATGGGGTGGGCAGTTAAAGCACTGCTTTGAGGAAATTTAAATACCAACTGAATGCATTTTAAAGAAATTTAAAATCAATAACCTAAGTTTTTATCCTCGAAAATTAGGAGAACAAATAAAGTCCAAACCTAGCTGGAGGAAGAATATAATAAATATTAAGCAGGAAATTAATTACACTGTCAACACAAAAGAAGTCTGTAAAATTGATGAAATCAAGAGTCTTTTCTTTAAAAAGAATAACACAATTTATAAACCTCTATCCAAGATAACCAAGAAAAAAGAAAGAAGACACATTGACAGGATTAAGAATGAGGGAGGAGACATCCCTCATCCTACAGAGACATTAAAAGGATAATAGGGAATATTATGAATAATTTTATGACATAATTTTGTTATGTTTGTCATAATTGACAAACATGTCAATATGTTTGTCAAATTTCTCGAGAGACACATAATTGACAAACATATGTTATATGTTCGTCAAATTTCTCGAGAGACACACACTACAAAAACTCACCAAAGGAGGAAGAAATATATCATCTGAATAGGTTTATATCTATTAAAGAAATTGAATTAAACCATCCATGAAAGAAAACGTCTGGCCCAGATGGCTTCAGTACTGAACTCTACCAAACATACAAGAAAGCAATAATATTAAGTCTACACATGATCTTCAAGTGAAAAAAGAACATTTCCAAACTCACTTTATGAGGTCCTATTATCCCAATACCAAGTCTAGGCGAAAATACTGCAAGAAATGAACACTAAAGACCATTATTCTCAGGAACATGGCCATAAAAATATAACGAACTACAAGGAAATCAAATCCAGCAATAGAAACCCTATTTCTGTTTCTGTCCCCTGTGGGGAGCCCAATGAGGGACTTGATCCCAGGACCCTGGGATCAGGATCTGAGCTGAAGGCAGATGCTCAATCAATGAGCCACCCAGGCATCCCACTCCCTAACATTTTGGAGCTAGGGAGCCCGGTTTATTTTTTGTTTGTTTGTTTGTTTGTTTGTTTGTTTGTTTTTACTGTCCTATCTCTGTTTTTTTTGAATGGGTAAGAACCTGACTCTGGGGCCTTTCCATTATCTTTCCCTATCTATCCCTGTCTAACTCATTCCTACATCAATAGCTTTTTTTTTTTTTTTTTTTTTTTTGTCATTTTGTTAGGCGTCTGGAGGGCAAGACCTTTCTTTATTGTCTTGGTGGTCTCAGTAGCTCTTAGCATGGCACATTGGCCCTAGTAGGGTCTCAGTAAGTGGCAGTAGAACTAAACTGGCCCCACTCTGAGCTCACCCAGCTTTACATTTCTGGGTACTGATCTTACCACTTCAAAATGTCTTGGCTACAACTATTTTTTCTGATTAAAAAGTTTAAACCTCCGTGGATTTTTATTTTCTCTGATTTCCTGCCTATTCCCAACTTGGTTTATTTTGTAACTCCTCCATATTTTTTTCGAATTTACCTGTTCCATTTCAGTCATTCATTATTTGTCACCCACCTTTTTCTCCTGTCTGGGATTTATTTCACTTTCAAGGATACATGTCCTTCAGAGCCAGTTTTAATCTAACCTCCTTTAACCCCATGGTTATGTATTCCTCTTTCTTTACCCAACTGTTGATACCTTCTTCTTTTGCCATGCCTGGCAAGCCATGCTGGCTTAGGGAAGATGCTATGATTTAATTATTTGTTGAATAATAATAATGAACATTTGAACAATTGTTTTTATCATTTCTGCTGAAGAAATAGCTTAGTAGATGTTTGCATATCCCTATAAGCCTGAGTATAAATGAGTTAATCTCAGGCTGTGAAAAACATCTTACTAAAG
Source organism: Canis lupus familiaris (assembly GCF_011100685.1). Classification (NCBI taxonomy): domain Eukaryota; kingdom Metazoa; phylum Chordata; class Mammalia; order Carnivora; family Canidae; genus Canis; species Canis lupus. The sequence goes on along the minus strand of NC_049239.1, from coordinate 40,689,890 downwards.
TCAGAAACAAATAAAAACAAATGGAAGTTTTGGGGGTCATTGATTTCCATTAAACTCCAATGGAGCCCTATGAACAAGTTAAAATACCTTCAATGAATTATATGAAATACCACCTTCAGTGGTGCTCCATGTGATAGGGGAAAAAGGATGAAGTTAAAGAATTTATTTCTCCTTATGTGCAAGCTTGTCTAAATGAACATGTGGATAATCTTGGGAAAATTAATTGAGGAGGGCACAGGAAGTTTTTCTGTATAGATTTCTCTCTTAATTTCTTACCTTACCATGGAGCCAGCCAGAGCCTTGATTAAATGGTCGTCATTAGATGTATTTAGAAAAATAATATGCTACTGTAGGGGGCTTACTCTGATATTGATTTTTACATTTGAGTAAAAAGATAAATTAAGGAAAGACAAAATTAATCAATGAGAGGAAACAGATGTCTCAGATACTCCAAACAGATTAGATGTTTTCCTGAAGGTTAGTATTTATTTATGTGACATTCCTTGAGCAAATGTGAATTATGTGCCTAATGCCAAACACAGACATGGGTATCATGACATCCAGTTTCTTGAAAAATGGACAGTCTAGCAGTGGAGAAACAGATGCACAAAATCAAATGGAAGTCCCCCAAGGTGGTACAGGAATATCACTGATAATTATGAGAAACTGTTATTTTTGGCAAAGAGATATGAGAAATCCTCATTGCAGGAGGTGTGTTTGAGGTGAGCTTTAAGAAGGAATAGATGTTGGGACTCACCTCAGGTGGCTCAGTGGTTGAGCGTCTGCCTTTGGCTCAGGTTGTTATGATCCCGGGGTACTGTGATCAAGTCCTGCATCGGGCTCCTCATGGGGAACCTGCTTCTCCCTCTGCCTATGTCTCTGCCTCTCTCTCTGGGTCTCTCATGAATAAATAAATAAATACCTTTTTTTCAGAAGCATCAAAGGGGAAGAAATACAAGGCTTATATGAGAAAACAGTGAGAAATCAGTTTGGTTGGGGTTTAAGAAACAATGTTGGAGAAAAAGCTTTTCAGCTTTTTCTAGAATCTAGAAGTGATCAAATATGAAGTTTGCATAACATTGAGGATAATAATAATAGTAAAAACAACAGAATAATAATTTCCTCCCAGGGTCTTTGGGAGCATTTGTAATAATGAAGGAAAAGTCTTTGTGCAGTTCCTGGTACTAGTATGCATGCAATACTGTTACTATGACTGGTTTTAGGAAGGCAGTAGGAGGCTGTTCCCTGTGCGAGCAGAAAAGTGTCACAATCCAGATGTTTGGACAGCTAGAGCATGTGCCCAATGGTATGGGTTTGAAAGAGAATGAAGCAGCTGGGAGATGAGTAGGTAACAGGTGTGCTCTGTGTCTGACTTCTAGAACCCATTTCTGGACTTGGCCTCTCTCTAGAGTTGGAACTCAGGTACAGATGATAATGAGAAAGTTGGTGACAGAGAAGAGGAAGTAAAACTGGCCAAAGACAGAGGAGATATCTCTGTCTCAGACCTTACCCTTCCTGACTTTTGACGAGAAACTCATTCTAATTTTTTTATTAACTCTCCATCCACGTTTGCACATTTCATTTCAGAATCTGGAAATATCCTGCACAGTGTCAGGGCAGGAGGGATGTCTCAGGGCTAATGCAATTAAATATGCATCTTATTTATCTAGTGAAGTCATGAGGAGAACTCCAGGTTCCTGATGCCAACTTTTCTCTCCAGAAATAGCTGCCTCCACATTGTGGCTTCCTGTTTGTGCAAACTGATTGAGACTTTTCTATGTTCCCATCATTCTTGTTCCCATTTTCATGCCTGAAAGTGTGGATGATATCGAGTCACCCACAAGGTAAACTCTTTAAAGAGGAGTAACAAAGTAACAAAGTAGGGGCCCTTCCTTGCAAGAATATTAATTCCTCCATATTCTTTCCATCTGGCCCAGCTTTCCTGTGAATTAATTTATATCACTTATCAAAATGTGTTTGAGTTGGATGCTAATCCAGGCCAAATGCTGATTTGATGCAAAGAGATGTTTCTAAATTGTTCTTATTTCAGCATTTATGTTACATTGGGATTCTCAGTGGGGAGGACCAGGTTCTTCCAGCTTCACTTACAGGGCAAACTGCAGACCTACCCAGTGTGGAAAACCACTTTCTCAGACATGGCTGTGCACTGTGTTGAAGCTTGATGTCTTTAGATTCTCAGCATGACTTAGAGAGCACATATAACCTAAATGAATGCTTATTCTTGCCACAGTTATAATTATCATCCAAATCACAGGCAGGCCTCATTTGCTTGGCTGGAAAGTTTAGGGGCAAGAGGCAGAAAGCAAGTGTCTTCAGGTGTTTCTATCATAATTGTTGCTTTTGTATTACCTGATGGAGATTCAGCAGATTTATACCTAAAAGAATTCAATAAAAAAAGATAAGTGACAACAATAATTGCTTATATATTTGAAATACCTTGTTAAGGAATATACATGAATTTCTTATCTCTAAAGGTAGGAGACTGAATTTGGGAGGTTGGAAATTCCGTACAGATCTACTCACCTGCATGCAGTAGAGCTAAGATTCAAACTCAAGTTTGAACATCACTGGTTTGCCAGAACTCTCTATCTTTTTTTTTTTTTTTTAAGATCTTAGTTATTTATTCACAAGAGACACAGAAAGGCAGAGACATAGACAAAGGGAGAATCAGGCTCCTCACAGGGAGTCCAATGCGGGGCTTGATCCCAGGACTCTAGGATCACGCCCTGACTGAAGGCAGAACTCTTATGTGTGATGCTATACTACCTCTAACTGTTGAATAATAAAAGAGATAATTAAGTTTGCTGTAATAGAATGCTTAGTGAAGTGTCATTTCTCTTGTAAATGAAGACAATAATATTGGTTAGTGTTTACTATAGGTAGCTTAATAGTGATTGGAAGCTTGCTCTAGTGGTATATGCTGTGTAATGCATGAGATTCTTATTTTCTTTTGCATCCTAATGGTAACTTTAAAAAGTAGATGTAATCTCCATTTTACAGAATTGAAAGCTGAGGTCTGAAGAAGTGACTTCCTCAATATCACTTACAGTTTGCTGCAGAGCAGGGCTTTGAATCCCGACCTACCTAATATCATAAATTCTCGTCCTTTTGGCTAAGATCAAGTGTGAACCCAGACGTATTTGCCTATCTGGCTCATCTCTGCTCTTTTCACTGTGCCATGCTGCCATGAGGTAGTAGATTAATATGAAAGCACGTGGTGTTACATTTTTTCATTAAAAAATACAAATGTATTTATATACATTTACATTACATTACATATACATTAAATACAAATATAAATAATATTTTTGATAATAATAGAGCTCTATTTATAAAAAATACCATAAGAAGTGAAAATGAAAAACCATTATTTCTCATGAACACAGACATAACAATTTTTAACAAAACATTATTAGATCAATAACAGCAATAAATCACAACCAAGTGGAGTTCATCCAAACCACGTAAGTCTTGTTCAACAATGGAAAAACAATCAACATAATTCACTATATTAATAGACTGAAGAAAGAGAACCATAAGATCATATCAATAGATGCAGAAAAAGTTTTCAACAGAATTCAACATCTTTTTATGATCAAAAACTTCAGCAACCTATGAACTTCATTAGCCTAATAAAAATATCTATGAATAACTTCATTAGCCTAATAAAAATATCTATGAATAACCAATAGCTAATATAAAACTTAATGGTAGGAGACTAACTTATTTTCCTGTATAATCTAGAACAAGGCAAAGATGTCTTTTTCTACTACTAATTATCCAAAATTGTTTTAAAAGCCCTAGCTAATGTAATAGACTCCCAAAAAAGTCATAGAAAGTAGAACAAGTGAAACTGCCCTTATTTCTATGCAACACAACTACCTATGTTAAAATCCCAAATAATCTACAAATACCTCTTGAAACTAATAAGTGAGTTTAGCAAGTTCATAGGATACACTGTCCACATGTATAATAGAGCCAGCAATCAAAAACTGAAATCTAAAATTTTAAAAAATTATAATAAAATCTATTTGTATATAAATTTAGTGAAGTATAAGCAAGAGCTATATGCAGAAAATTACAAAACAACAATGAAATAAATCAAAGACTAAGCAAATAGTATATACTATTAATTAAAAGACTCAATGATGTTAAGGTGTCAATTTCTCCAATTCAGCAAATTTTTTTGTTTTTTGTTGTTTTTTTTTTTTTTAGATATAAGCAAGATGATTCTCAAACTCATTTGAATAGGCAAAGCAACTAGAATAGCCAAAATAATTTTTAAAAATGCTACAATGTTGTAGGACTCATATTATAAAATTAGACTTACTGTAGAGTAATCAAGATTGTGTGCTATTACTGGTCAGTGTGGTATTGGTAAAAAGCATACACATAAAGATCAATGGAACGAAAAGAAAAAGGTAATTTGATGGAGAAAAGATGGTGTTTTTAACAAACAGTGCTAGAGCAACTGGATGTCCATATACAGAAAATGAACTTAGACTATGACACAGTTTACACAAAATAGCTTAAAATGAATCATAGATATAAAGTACTTAAAGGATCTCAGAAGATACACTTCAATCCTTTTACTAAGGAGGAGGAGAATCCATTGAGTAGATGAGCTTTTTGGATAAACAAGTATAGCTAGAAGGAATGGGACAGTGAAGAAACAGATAAGAGAAGAGGAACATAGGGGATCCCATGGAGAAAAGTCTAAGATCTGAAGGAGATGCAAAAACACCTACTAAATCAAGATTGAGGGAGACACGTAACAGCAAGAGAAAAAAGTTGGGGGGAAAAAGTTTATTTGGATTGTAGGGAATAGACTGATCATAAGATCTCCCAGAATCCCTGGGTAATTTGTATTTTAGAAGCAAAGAAAACTAACAAGTTGCGCACATTTTCAAAGGCTATGATGCTTGGCTATTTTTATAATTTTTAACCATTAAATAAGACACCCAAATAATCATTAATATACAGAATAATGAATGATTATAAACCCATTAACTCTCACTCAGGACAAAAAAAAAAAATCGCATCTCTATCCTTCCACAGACTCATGCTCTTTCACCCCAGAAGTGTCACCTCCATTTCATAAGAATCACTGTCACTTTACAATGCCACAGTTCTTTCATTTGTGAAATAAGATTGGTGATATTATCTATTGTATAGAGTTGTTGTAAAGAGAAATGAGCTAAACTCCATCAGTGGTTCAGGTCTGACATAGAGCACAGTTTACTAAATATTTGCTATTAGTGGAACTCAGAGGGCAAAGCAGAATCAGGTATTAGTTTTGAATAGAAATGTAAAAAGAGGAACAGTTATTGAAAATGACCTAAGACTAGAGCAAAATTACAAAACCTTCAAATCTCCTCTTGATAAAGTATTTTAATGAGCATTTTGTAAACCTAAAAATATACAAAAGAAAGATCTATATGTCTGTAAATTTCCTTAGAATTTACCTTAATAACAATTAATTTACCTCAAGTGGAGATTTACCTTAATGGAGATACACCATTACAAATTTTATTGTAAATGGAAATTAGAAGATTTACCTTAAGTGAAATACATTAAAGAACATGTACATCCTTTCCCCCAGAGAATGATAAAAACACTATGTGGGAATGGATAGATATTGTTTCTTTTTTTTAAGATTTTATTTATTTATTCACGAGAGACAGAGAGAGAGAGAGAAGCAGAGACATAGAGAAGCAGGCTCCCTGCAAGGAGCCTGATGTGGGACTTGATCCCAAGACCCCAGGATCAAGCCCTGAGCCTAAGGCAGAAGGTCAACTGCTGAGACACCCAGGTGCCCTGGGATATCATTTCTTAACATAAGGACCAGGACTATAGTTTGATCCGCAGATTAATAGCAAAGGGAAAAAGCAATTCAAATTGCATAAACAGAGATCTCAGTCACCAAGGACTTTTTAATGAGTGAGATTCTAACAACACACTGAAGAATTACCTTTTGTGTAGGGCATTTGTAATCCAGCTGTAGAGCTGTTGTGGGTACTTGGATCTGAGAGGATACTAACTGGTCAATTGATTATTTGGGGACAGAAAATAATTAACTCGAACTAAATAAGCAACACCTTGGGAGAAAACAAATATACTTTTAGGATATAAACTTTACCTAAAATTTTACTTAGCATTTGAGCTTTGAAAACCTCAGGAATAATGTGGTGGCACAAATAGAGTATAAAATAATGATTTGATTAATTTTCGAAAAAAAGGCCTCTTCTTGCCTTAAGACTTTTTTTTTTTTCCGCTATGGGGTAAACTCCTATCGTTTATTTGAACTGAAATTGTGACAAGTGACAGTAGTTACAAAAAATGTATGAATTTTGTAATTTTTAAAGTATACCTTGGGGGAAGTTAGAAAGTGAAACTCATCAGTAGCATTCGCTAAGCTGAGAACAATTTTCAAGTCAGAAAGTTAAAGAAAATCATTCAAATAGTTAAAGAATGCCTGTGATTTCAATGAAGAATGGGATAAAAGATTATAAAAGAAGAAATCATTCAAAATAAGCGCAGAGGAAAATATGTGAGTAATTTTTTACCATTATTTTGCATAAATCTCTAATAATACCTTTTGAAAAAAAATAGTACCTGCTATGTTAGGAAAATATATTAATTAGCAGCTAATTTTAAAGTAGATTTTACTGTGAATTCTGCAGTCTAAGACTTTTTGGTTTAAGAGAAGACTAAATTCAAATACGTGTTAGTTATCTACTGAGGGTAGGATGACATATTCTAGAAAAATAAGATCAAGGTTGTGTTTTAATTCTACCTACTTTATTAGATGTCTGTACATAAAAAAGGATCAATAATTACAACTTTAGAGAGATGGTCAGCAAAACATTGACCAAGAATAAAGTATTTTTAATTATGTGAAAGACATCATGATTTTATCCGGATAGTTGAAGCTAGTGCCTTTATTCTACAGATAGGAAATTTATATGCCAAGAGTATACCAGGTTCCTAATGTAAGGTGTGGTAGTATTAGGGCTTCCACCCAAATTGTCTTCTCCTACCCATTTTTTTCACTTGGCCAATAGCTGAGGTTGTAATATCACTACTCATACTTGAGAAGTGAGAAATATATTGCTTTCTAGAAGCACATGAGCTGCACGTTTGTTTCTTTCTAGAACTGGCTTGCTTATTTGTAGCTTTTCATGGAGACTTGAGTCTGTCTTATAATCCTGTGTTTCCTTTTACACATTTTCCATTTCAATTTGAGAAGCTAACATGGGACAATGATCCATTCAGGGAGGATCCTGGTTTTGTCTGGAAGATTCAGAAAGGTATATAAATTTCAGATTTGGGACAGCCAGGGTTTATGTTAAATTTATATTTTTGCTTCAATATTTCCCTTTTTAGAGGGTATATAGAGATCTATGATCTATAATCATGATCAAAGTTGATCTATGATCAAGGTTGAGTCTCAGAGATAGTCTGAATTATATAGAACAGGATATATTTTTCTAGGTTTCAAATGAAGAAAAAACTTAAAGAAATTAACTGACATGCAAAAAGTTATATATGAAGTTAGCAGCTGACTTAAGACATATAACCAGGGATTCCCCCCAAATTATTATGAATGATCAGATTATACACATGATTTTTTTAAAGACATTAAAATATGTGGCAATTAATCATAGTAGCCCTATATCTGCAAGGATTTGAACTCAGGACTGCCAGACAGGACATTAAATATACCTGGAGCCTTCTAAGCCAAGATAACTAGAAATTCAAGTAATATTTTTAGCATACTGCTAATAAGTGCAGACAGATGGATGAAATGGTTTTGACTGGGAACATTCCAAGACTTACTTTACTTAGAGACTTAAAATTATACAGAAAGCCTTTATACTTGTGCAGGGATAAGGAACATATTTCAGGTATGTTTAATCAATAATTCAAGCCAGTAGTATATCCACTTTTATAATTTTATTCAAATTAAAATAGCCTCTTTAACTTCTTGGCTAATATCACTATAATCTAATTTGGGGAATCATCAAAAGTTATTTTTCAATAACTTGTCCTTAAACTAATTCAAGTTCTTAAAACTCCACTGTGGAAATGAGTATTTTTGCTTTAAAATTCCATTTCTATTACAGTGGGATTATTCATTGTATGGGTGACCATGTTAGCTTAGTAATAGAGAGAGTTGAAGAGGAAATTTAAATAGAAATTGAGAAGTCATGTATAAGGTTAGTGCTGAAAAAAATATGGAAGTGCAAACATCATGAAAATACAAGACAGGATTGAGCCTAAAATTATAAAACTATTGGATTACATATATTATTATGCAATCAGTGCCATGTTTTTAGCGGCATCCAAGACTCATTTGTGGATGATCAAAGGCCTTTAGGTTGACTAAAGCAGACATTGATCACAATTTGCTGGCAGATTTAATGAAAATCTTATGGTCCCCCGGAGTTTTCTTAGAGGGTCACTTTAACTGAATATTTGATTTTTATCCTCTGAGACATTTGAATGAAGCATATTCAACCCAGTAAATTCATCGAATAGGATCTGATCATCACTCTATTCCAGAAACTTTTAAATAGACCTCATGGATTCTGTATTTCAGGTGATTCATGTATTCTATCTATGCTGGACCATGGATCAAAGCAATAACGTCACTGTATTCATTCTCTTGGGACTTTCCAAAAACAAGAACATTGAAATCCTTTGTTTTGTATTATTTTTATTCTGCTACCTTGCTATTTGGATAGGAAACCTGCTTATAATGATTTCTATCATGTGCAGTCAGCTAATTGAGCAACCCATGTATTTCTTCCTTAATTACCTCTCCGTCTCCGACCTTTGTTACACATCCACTGTGACACCCAAGCTAATGACTGACTTATTGGCAGAAAGGAAGACCATTTCCTACAGTAACTGCATGACACAACTCTTTACCACACATTTATTTGGAGGCATCGAGATCTTCATTCTCACAGGGATGGCCTATGACCGCTATGTGGCCATCTGCAAACCCCTGCACTACACCATCATCATGAGCAGACAGAGATGTAATGCAATCATCGCAGCCTGCTGTACGGGGGCGTTTATACATTCCACCAGTCAGTTCCTTCTCACCATCTTCCTGCCGTTCTGTGGCCCCAATGAGATAGATCACTACTTCTGTGATGTGTATCCTTTACTGAAGCTGGCCTGTTCTAATACACACGCCATAGGTCTCTTAGTCATTGCTAATTCAGGCCTAATTGCTTTGGTGACCTTTGCTGTGCTGACGCTGTCTTATTGTTTTATACTGTGCAGCATCAGGGCATATTCTGCACAGAGTCGCAGCAAAGCTCTTGCCACCTGCACTTCTCACCTCACAGTCGTGGTTCTATTTTTTGCACCTGCACTGTTCATTTACCTTCGCCCAGCCACAACTTTCCCAGAAGACAAAGTGTTGGCTCTTTTCTACACCATCATTGCCCCCATGTTCAATCCTCTGATCTACACGCTGAGAAACACGGAGATGAAGAATGCCTTGAGGAAAGTGTGGTGTCATCATGCACTCCTAGAAGGAAAGTAATTTTGCAGAAGCTTGTCTGATTCTCATGCTGTGGTTCTGAAGCCCATGACTGTGAATAAGATCCGCTCTTATCATCTGACCTCACTGCTGGAAGAGATAAGTGGGCAAGCAGAAAGCACATCCCCTCTGTTTTAGGCTTCAACCTTAAACCTCATTAATAAATTGAGTATAATTATTATTCACATGTTCCTCCTCAGGATGTAGCCATTAAGAATTGTGCTTACATGCTATGAGATGACCAGATGATATCTTAAAAATAAAATATTATATTACCTATTGGCTCTTGTGTTGAAAAAAAAGTTAAAACAGGCTGGGCATTTTTTTCACACCTTAAAATGCAAAAAGAGTGAATAAAATAATTCCTTTAATTTTCAACTTGATACTCAGCTATAAATACAGAAAATTGCACATATTGTTTACGTACAGTTCATTCATTACCACACATGGAGCAATATCCTGTAATTAGCAACCAGATTAAGAGTTAGAGATTATCAGTGCACCTAAAGTCCTCCCCATTTTTCTTTAATCATTAACCTTTTAAAGGTGATTGCAATATAATTTGTGGTTTGTATGATACAGATCATACTCTTAGTGTCTGCCCATTATGATTGTGAGATTCATTCATGTTTTGTGAATTTTCTATTTTCATTGATCTATAGTATTTTATTGTTAGAGTATGTAACAACTGATTTATCTCTTCTGTTGCTAGACATTTGAGTAGTTTCCCATTTAGGCCATTATGAGTAGCACTGCTTTCAACATTCTTGAACATTTATTTTGGTGAATTTAAATCTTCTATTGTTTCTTTAACATACTCTATATTGTAATTAAGATAAATTTTAAGATAGTGGTTGTATGCCTGTTAATATTCTTTCCTAATCCATTACTGACATAAAATAAAAAATTATATTAAATAAAAATTATTATCAATAGAAAAACACTAGGGTGAGTGCAATAAATGGTTTAGAAATGTGAAACTTCTAGCACATCTAGGATCCATGCAATGTGGTATTTAATATGTTAATTAATGCAAATAAACCTGTCTGTTATAGATATACAGTTCTTAGAAAGAAGAGAGCTCTTGGAAAGATAGTCCATATAACATAACTCAGAAAAAATTCTGAGAATAGAGCATTAAGTTATGTTTGTAAGATTAGCACAAGTGATCACAATTGAGAAATTGTAATACATAGGATATTTACTAGAGCATATGAAGTATATGAAATTGTCATAATGTCATAAGCAAAACTAGGAAAATTCTTTGTATAAATATATTTTGATAGGTTTCAAATAGGGCAGTGGTTCTAGGGGAAGAAGGTATGCTCTACATACATGCTAACATTGGATTGCCATACATCAACATACATGTGCAGAAATACATAGGATAGAAAATACATCTTCCAGGGGTGTCTATCTCTGTCATAATTGGAATAAACAGGCTTGAGAAGAAAACAAAATATGAGACAGAAATATTTATTTTTTGTGCAAAGCATAAGATCACAAAGCAAAAAAATACTGATAAAGGAGGAAGTTATGTTGAAAATAGCTGTAGTAGAACATGTCATACAATGATAGCTTTTATTGCAGTTCTCATATACAACTAAAATACGTTATTATATAAAAATAAAAAATAATATTAAAATCATGATATAGGGGTGTCTAGGTGGCTCAGTCAGTTAAGTATCTGTCTTCAGCTCAAGTCATGATCCTGGAGTCCTGGGATCAAGGCCCATATCATTCCCCCCACATCCCCTGCCTGTCTTGTACTTTCTCTCACTATCTCTCTCTCTAAAACATATAAATAAAATCTTTAAAGGAATAAATAAAAGCATGATATAGGAACAAGAATCTCAAAACTGTCCAGGGTGTTATAAGAAATAAAAAATAAATATTTTAATTAGAAACTTGATGGATAAAACAGAGTAGCTATATCTTAAGAAAGACTCAGAGAATGGAATTTTAGATATTAACAAATTACCAGAATGCAGAATTAGAGAGAAGAGGTGATAGGAAAAATAGATATATTAAGAGACTTTATGAGTGAAATAAGAGAAAGCAACATGTATCTATCAGACTCCAGGGTTTGGATAATAGGGGAAAAAACATTTAAAAACATAATTATTGCTAATTTTTAAGAACTAATGCAAATAATCTTTACAAAATATTCACAGGAAAGAAAAATACTCACTCTTAAGAAGAATCATAGAAAACACTATTCCCAGTCAATAATAATTTAAATCATAGTAAGAGTAGAAAACAGAAAAAAAAATGGAATTGCATAATGACAGCACTAAAAGAAGAATGTTACCCTTGACTTATGCATTTTTTTCAAGAAAAGTAAAATGAAGATTTTTCAGTACCATAAAACAACAGTGAAAAATAATCAAGAGTTGACTACAAACCTAGGCTTACTAAAAGAAGTTGTGAAGAATGTTTTCATTAAAAAGGGAGGAAGTCTGAGAAGGAAGATAGATTCGAGGAGGAATGGAAAATGAGGGAAGTTATAGACTTATTTGGAAAACTGGAAATTGTATTAAAAATGGCAATCTTGTCTAATATGTAAGAAAGCATAGAAGAGACCAAAGATCCTGCCCCACAAATCATGTGAGTTGGGAGAAAACTATCAGAAAGAAAGGGTTGTAAGTACCATGTATGGTTCAGCAAGAGGGTAAATGCTGTCAGATTCAGACACTTGTGAACATCAATGTACAGACAATGGTATCTTATGGCTAAAGTAATAGGAAATAGATAAACAGGTAGAAAGGCGGGTAGGGAGCTTCATAAACACCCAGATAACAAAAATGCAGAGAGGGAAGAAAAGGAGCCCAATCCAATTAAAAAGCAAGAAAAGAGGGAGAAAATAGAAAAATTGGGAAAAGTAGAAAAAAAGAAAGAAAAAAAAGAAGAAAATGGAAAGTCATAGAAAGAAGTTCAAAAATTTTAGTAAAACAAAATCAATGCAATGAACTAAACTCTCCAGTAGGAAAACAAAGATTATCATAATGAATTTAAATATAGTATGGTGATTTACAAGAGATTATTGGGCATGAATATTGAAACTAAACTGAAAAGATGAAAAGGATACAGCAGGCAAATGCTTAGCACTTGACCCTCCTGACCCTCCAGAGACAGACATGTGCACCCTGGGCCTTGAACCTCCCAGTTCACAAGACCGGACTATATCTGAGCACTCCTCACTTAGCATCTGCCAGGCTACATCCAAGAAAGTATGTTTGCTAGGCTCTTCTGTAAGAGGCTAACACACACCCCAAGCCTCGCGCAGTCCAGCATTTAGCTGATTCTTTGCACTCAACCTATGCATAGCTTCCCGCGAGCCTGCACTGCCCTGCTTTCCGGGGTACTTCCCACCTGCTGGGTGGTATTGGGTACTTCCCACAATGGCCATTCTTTACCATGCCTATAACCTCACCTTTTCCACTGACATCTGAATCCCAACTTTGAGGAGGGTTCTCTTCTTCCAAGTTCATTCTTTGGGTATTCTTCCTCAGTCCTAGTTTACTTTTAATCCCTTATTGAAGTATAATTGACATACAATAAACTGCACATATTTAAAATGTACAATCTAATTAAGTTGTGACTGTGAATCCATCACCACAATCAAGATAATGAGAGTATTCATCTCTCTGAAAAGTTTTCCCTGGAAAATAGTGATTTGTTTTGTGTCTTTATAGATTAGATTAGTTTGTAGTCTCCAGATTTTATATACAGTAAAATCACACATTGTATATTCTATGTTCTAATTATTTTGAGACTAATCCATATTGTTGCACACATCAATTGTACATTCCCTTTTTTAAAGATTTTATTTATTTTTTTATTTATTTTTAAGATTTATTTATTTATTCATGAGAGACACAGAGAGAGAGAGGCAGAGACACAGTCAGAGGGAGAAGCCCGCTCCTCCCAGGGAGCCCAATGTGGGACTTGATCCTGGATCCTGGGATCACGCCTTGAGCTGAAGGCTGACACCCAACCGCTGAGGCACCTAGGTATCCTGTGCATTCCCTTTTTATTGTCAAGTGGTATTCCACTCTTCAAATTCTACACTTCTGCTCTTCAGCATTTAGGTTGTTTCCACTTTTTGGCTATTACAAATACAGCTGCTGTAGGCATTCATGCACAAGTTTATGTGTGAACCATATGCTTTCAGTTCTGCTAGGTAAATCCTTAGGTGTGGAATGGTTAGTCATATCTAGATGTAAGTTTCACATTTTAAGAAACCACCAAACCATCTTTTCAAAGTTACATACCCATGGGAAGTTTATGAGTTTTCCAATTTTTCTTCCACTCTTTACATACCATTTTTCTTAATTTCAGCCCTTCTACAAGATGTGAACTGGTGTTTCATTGCAGCTTTAATTTGCATTTCATAAATAACTAAAGACATCGAGCAGATTTTCATGCACTTACTTGACATGGTGACAATGGTGTGATGTCTTTTGGTGAAATGTCTTTTTAAAGTCTTTTGCCCATCTTAAAGATTTTCATCTAAGTTGTTGAATTTTTAGACATAGATTTGTTTATATTAGCCTTTTCAATATTTTCAAAATTTGTAGTGATGTCAATCCTCTCATTCTTGAAACTGATAATTTGTGTCTACTTTCCTTTGCTCCTGATCAATCTGGCCAGAGGTTTATCAACTTTATTGAATTTCTCAAATAGATTTTTTGCTTTCAACTTTCCCTATTGCTTTTCTGTTTTGTTTTTCATGGATTTTAACTTTGATTTTTATTATTTCCTTCTTCTGACTTTATTGAATTTCTCAAATAGATTTTTTGCTTTCAACTTTCCCTATTGCTTTTCTGTTTTGTTTTTCATGGATTTTAACTTTGATTTTTATTATTTCCTTCTTCTGACTGGCTTAACTTGCTCTTCTTTTTCTAATTTTAAGCTGGACACTGAGGACTTTAAGTTGAAACCTTTCTTCTTTTCCAGTATAGATGTTTAGTGCAATTAATTTCCCTCCAAGTCCTGCATTTGGCAGGATCCCATAAACTCTGATATGTTTTGTTTTTGTTTTCACTCAAATAAAGCTATTTTAATTTCCCTTTTTATTTCTTCTTGACCCATGAGGTTACTTAGAAGTACATTATATAATTTTCAGATGTCTGGAGATTTCCTAGATTTCTTTCTAATATTTCTAATTTGACTCTTCTACAAAGAATATACTTTGAAAGACTGGAGTCCTTTTATTGAGACTTACTTGATGGCGCAGAAAATTATGTATCATTATAAATATTCTGAGCATACCTGACAAGAATATGTATCCTGCTAGAATCAGATGAAGTATTTCAGAGATAATGACGTCAAGCCAGTCAATAGTTTTACTCAAGTTTACTATTTCTTTGTTGATTTTTTTGTCTACTTGTTCCATTAATTATTGACAAATGTGTTGTGAAATATTCAACTATATTGTGCATTTGCCTACTTTTCCTTAAGATTCTGTAAATTCTGTTTTATGAATTTTAGAGCCCTGTTATTAGGGTCATAAACATTTAGGGAGTTATGTCTTCTTGATTAGTTGACCCCTTTATCATATAACATGATTTTTTTTTTTTTTTTACCTATGGTGATATTTTTTACTCTTAAATGGTCTTTGATAATTGAAAAGCCTTTCCATCTTTCTTTGGTGTTAGCATTATTTATCTTTCCATCCTTTTACCTCTAATCTATTATTTGTATCTTCATATATAAAGTATATTATTTTCTGTTTCCAGAGTATAGTTTGTGAGATTTGTTTATTTGTTTGTTTTTGTTTTTGTTTTGCTTGGCCTTTTAATTTTATTGCTTGGATCATTTCCATGTAATGTTATTATTGATAAGGTTTAGTATAAGTCTATCATCTTGTAATACCATCTATTAGTTCTATTTGTAATCTTTTTGTCTTCCTGTGAATCAATTGAGCATTCTTTTTTAAAAAAATATTTTATTTATTTGAGAGAGAGAGAGAGCAAGAGACCAGCAGAGGGAGAGGAGGAAGCAGGCTCTCCACTGAGCAGGGAGCCTGATATGATGTGAGGCTTAATCCCAGGACTCCAGGATAATAACCCAAGATAAAGGCAGATGCTTAATTGACTGAGCCACCCAGGTGCCCCTCAAATGAGCATTCTTATGATATCACTTTATGTATAGTATAATAGCTTTACAATAATATCCTTTCATTTATCTCCTTCTAATCTTTATGGAATGTTGTTATACATTTCACTTCTACAAAAGTCTTGAAAACTTGTTATTACAACAAAATTATTGTTGCTATTATTATTATTTTGTTAATAATAACAATAACTATTGTTATTATTTTGGAAATCAGCACTGTTATCTTGAGCAAGCTATTTAATCTCTGGAAGATTCCTTTTTCTTTCTTTTTTGCTTTAGGAAATAGGGGCAATAATTGGCACAAAAATGATGTTTTTAAAGAATTAAATCAGATAATGCACTTGAAATACTGTTTTTTTCACTTGAAATACTTAATACAGTGATTGACATGCGATAATTTAAAAATTCGTATAAATATTTTGATTAGTCTACTAAGTGAATTGCTCTGATCTAGATGGGATGCCATAAAACATTGATTTTCTGAAGTCACATGAATATGTACGTATATAGATTTTCTGTTCAAGAACATCTCCTGGACACCTGAATTTCAGTGCACGTGATTCTGAGTCTATATACCTTGCAGCACTGCAACCACACAAAGGTAAGTGTCTGGTAGTAATTAGAATAGAGCTGTATATATTTTCTTGGTTCCTAACTTCATTATCTGCTCCAATATTTTTCAACAAATCTAAGAATCCTTTTCCAACCTACCAGTAGGAGTGGAAAATTTGTTTTAATTTTTAATTTATTTTGCTAATTTTTTTTTCTTTTTCACAATCTAACCCTTCATTGCATCAAGGACAATTAATTATTATTGGGTGTGGTTTCTGGTCCAGGAGAATAGTAGGGTGACAGGTCAATGACTTGTTAACTAGCTGTTATGCATCTTACATTTCTTTGGTTAATGATTTTTGTTGGGACTCTGAATATCCCTCTCTCTGATTTCCTTGCACCTTATCCTCTCTAGAGATAGAGATTTCCTCCCAAACAAACCATTGTTCCCTCATTCCCTCAGGGTTACCAAGTTTCCCTCTTGCTTTTCAGAGGAAGAAATTCTCTGGCAAAATTTCTTTAGCTACTCTGGATCTGAATAACAATAGTGGCCTCTAGAGGCAGAGTGCCCAGAGCTTGGCTAATGCAAAAGTGGAAAATAAATGTAAAGCCTGTTAATTCCTAGGAGGCTAGGGAATATCAACTTGGACAACTGATTAGTGTTACTTGCTAAGGATATTTTGAGAAATACTTCTGGGAAAAACAATTTAACTTTTGAATTAAAAAATTCTTACGATCTCCTCTCACTTTATGTTTGGTTCGTGGAGAGAGAGTTTCCTGCAGGCATAGACCTGAAAGACCTGACTTCTAGGGCATATACATGCAGGATACTTTAGCAGATAATTCAAAATGCTCTTGTTTACTTCTGAATATGAGGAGGTGTCAGGGAATTATATCGGCGATTAAAATCCTAGATCACTTTCTTGTGAGGTGAGCACATATTTCTCTGTGAATCAGAATAGTTTTCGGTGGTATTTATATCTTCACCAACTTTGGGAAAAAGTAGGACTTCCATTCCTGGAAACTCAAGGAATACTAATAAGATATTTTTAAAGAATTACTGAGATTTGTTTGAATCACTGCTTTCTAGTCTCACATTTTCAGATGTAAATACCAGTAAAAGGTTAGCTAGCTGCATAAGTAAAGGGGACATATGTATGACCAAAACATTTTCCTGGGTACCTGAAAACTAACTTGAAGACCATCCACACTTGATGTTCAGGTAATTGTCCTTAAAATCCTTGTTTTAGGCTCACTAGATCTATTTGACATTCCATTATTTTAAGGATTATATATTTTGATGTGGTATATCAAAATTTAGTAAGAGCAAAAAATGTGCAATACTTAGTTTTGTTGTGTATTACAAAGAGAATTTTTGTTTCTGAAAACACACATAAATCATAAAATTTTTAGGTTGCCAGTGACCTTCCAGCCTCCATTCTTTGAAGAAATTCTCATCTTTCAAATCATCTTTTCTAGATTCATCAGAATCAGGTAAAGTAAGTTTGTAGTAAGGCAGATGCTGATTATATCAATTGAAATGTATATATTTAGTGTTTACAGACCCTAGTTGACCTATGAGAGAATGCAGTTTTGCATCGCTGGTGGTAACTCATTAGAGGGGACCATGACTGTTAAGCAATACTTTTCTTTTTTTCACTTGAAATACTTAATACGGTGATTGACATACAGTAATTTAAAAATTGACTTTTTATTTAATTTTGGTAACATGAAAAAAGATAACTTATTTAAAATTAAGTGTTTAGAAACTCCTCCAGGTAACCAACGATTTCACCAGATCAATTTTATTTTGCCAACAAAACATGATCTATTTGAAGTTTGTTCCAGTTGTCCTCCTAAGATCTCAGCTGCAGTTTTGCTTTCATTTCAAGAAATTTGATTCAGAAGGTATATCTCTGGAGGACAATTTACTTTCCAAATCCTTTCATTCAAAGACAGAGGAACATAAGGAAAATATATATGATTGTTACATATACTAAATTTTCCCTGGCAAGTTTGTTTCATAAACTCATCCTTAGGTGATGTTTCTAGATCACAGTTATAGAGGTTGAAGCTCAAGATTAGGAAGGTTCAATGTTTTGTACCAGTAAGAACTACTTGTGTGAATGGAGAAATCCAAAATAGTCTTGTTTATTTTTGTTAAAATTTCATTATAAATGGTAACAGAATGTAAAATGTAAAAATCTTTGGGATTAAGGTGTGGCAATTAAAAAAAATAAGGTGTGGCAATTATTTAACTTCATGCTTGATGATGAGCTCCTCTAATCTGCTTAGATTTGGATGTCAGCTTCTAAATTAACCATAAATATCAAGATTGAAACCAAAAAGTAGCCACATTTTAGTTCAGATTATTTCACTTGATATTAAACATCTGAATACTGAAAGCCTTTAGGCTTTAAGGAATGTAATATATTTTCATAAATTAGCTATTATTTGTAGCTACAATTGTAGATATATGTGAAAAACGTTAAATTTGGGCAGCCTGGGTGGCTCAGCGGTTTAGCGCCACCTTCAGCCCAGGGCGATCCTGGAGACTCAGGATCTAGTCCCATGTCAGGCTCCCTGCATGGAGGCTGCTTCTCCCTCTACCTGTGTCTCTGTCTCTCTTTCTCTCTCTCTTTCTGTGTCTCTCATGAATAAATAAATAAAATCTTAAAAAAAAAAAACATTAAACTTTATGAAGGAGTTACAATTCGTACACAATTTTGAGGGTAAGACCTGATATCTTCATGGTAAAAAAGGAGACTAGAATGTCTTCCATTTCTATTAATGTTTTTTCTTTTTAAATTTACATTATTGTTTAATGGTTATAGAGTTTATCTTAAAACATTTTTTTACACTAAAACTTAAATAAAAGATAAACATCTTTTCAAATTATTTTTCAAAATGTTACTGACAAAAAAATCTACTTTTTGCTGTAATTTCAGCTCTTTTTGTCTTATAACAAGATTGGCTTTTCAAGCTTTATATATAGTACCCATGTCACACCTACCTTTGTATTTCAAAGAATATTACTTGCAATCCTAATCACCCAACTCACAATGTAGACAAATGTGTCTTTGCTTTTTTTTTTTTTTTTTTAATGCAACTACATTCCTTGACTTATATCTACAGTCAACTTATGCAGATGTTCTATATCATACTGGGGAAATGGAGCATTACCTAGAATGAAAAACTTATTATGAATAAAGAACACAATGGAAATTATGAGTAAAATAAATTTCCTGCATTAAATTAATTCCACTAATATCTAAATGTTATAAATAACAGAAGGCTTTCTTTTTAAAAAATGTAATTTTAAATAATTATACTTTCAAAATTTAATCAGTGCATTTTTAGTATTACCAATATAACAGAATATTTGAAAAAAAAAATTAAAATCATAGTAAAATCAGGGGTGCCTCAGTGGCTCAATTGGCTAAGCTTCTGCTTTCATTTCAGGTGTTGATCTCAGGATCCTGGGATGAAGCCCCACTTCAGGCTCCCTGCTCTGCTGAGGAGTCTGCATTTCCCTCCCACTCTGACTCTCCTCACCATTTGTGCTCTCTCTTGCTCTCACTTTCAATAAAATAAATAAATAAATAAAATCTTTAGAAAAAAAATCATAGCAAAATCAATTATGATTCTCAGGGGGAAAATATAATAATATTGATTTATGAGTTAGCTTCTGTGATTGTTGAATCAACTTTATGCTTTGTTAGTAATTTTTATATGATGGTAATATTATCAGTGTTTTCATCCAAATTGTTTTCTTTTCAGATACTCAATTATTTGTGCATAGCACACAACTTATGGAAAGTCAGAGGAACATCTCAGAATTCATTCTTTTGGGCCTTTCCTATAACCAGAACATACAAATATTTTGTTTCATTTTCTTCTTATTTTGTTATGTTTCCATCTTGGTGGGAAATCTTCTAATTCTTGTCTCCATTCTATGCAGTGGCCTTTTTTACCAACCAATGTACTATTTTCTCAACCACTTATCCTTTATGGACATTTGCTACACCTCCTGTGTGATACCCAAACTGATTGGTGACCTACTACTGGTTAGAAAAACCATCTCTTATGATAACTGTATGTTACAGGTCTTTTCCTTGCACTTCTTGGGAATGATTGAAATCTTCATCCTTACAGTCATGGCCTTTGATCGCTATGCTGCCATCTGCAAACCTCTCCACTACATGATTATTATGAACAGGACAAGATGCAATCTCCTAGTCATGGCTGCTTGGGTTGGTGGAGCTGTCCATTCTTTTTCTCAGTTTTCTATGATAATCTGTTTGCCCTTCTGTGGCCCCAATGAAATCAATCACTACTATTGTGATATCTTCCCTTTGCTGAAAATTGCCTGTACTGATACCTATGTCATTGGTGTCATTGTGGTTGCCAATTCAGGAATGGTTGCTTTAGTAACCTTTGTTCTCTTGTTTGGGTCTTATGTTGTTATACTATTCACTTTAAGAAATTACTCAGCTGAGGGAAGACGCAAAGCTCTCTCTACCTGTGGGTCTCATATCACGGTGGTCATCTTATTTTTTGGGCCTTCAATCTTTGCCTACCTCAGACCTCCTACCACTTTCCCTGAGGACAAAATATTTGCACTATTTTATACCGTCATTGTTCCTATGTTCAATCCTTTAATCTATACTCTGAGAAATACAGAGATGAAAAAAGCCATGAGAAGGGTTTGGTGTCAAAGGATATTTTCAGAAGACAAACACAATTGATTTGTCCTACTCAATATGCTGAATAAAAACTTTATGCAAGAGCAAAATTGGACTTGGAATCAGAGAGGTCTCTATTAGCTTTCAGATCATTGAAATCAAATCACTTTATGAATGTCAGAGATGATGAACTGAGGAATTATGAGTAAAGTGACTATTTTACTAGTGGAACTGAGATTGGGTAAGGGCATATGTATATTTAACATATGGCTAAAGGAATGGTGGTTATGTCATATACAGTAGGCAGTTTTGAAGCTGTGAGGCTGATTGTGAATTTTAACATTCATTTGCATGTAAAATTTAAACATAAAGATTTGACAACATTTTGGCATTCTGTAGAAATGAAGAAGATTAAAATGGCTTTCAGAAGTTAAAAAAGAATTTTTTTTGTTATTGAACTTTATTTCCTGCAGAATGTTTATCTAAATCTTATGTGAAATAAATTATGTGATGAAAAAAAATCCACACAGATAATTTAGTTCTAAACCAAAGAAAAAGGGATGGTTATACTTGTCCTCTGGGACTGTAGCACCCACTCCTACCCCATCTCCCTTGAATTATCATAGGCAGGGACAATGGAACAAGTGGCTATTTAACATTTCTGTTATAGTGTTTATTACATCACAGATACTCAGAATGTGAAAAGAAAAAATGAGAAAATTAATAGATCATATCCCTTTCCAGTACAGCTCACTTAGTTGAGGGAACTCAAGACTACATTTGGGAGAAACTGCACATATCAACTTGTCTTGATATGTAGACATGATAAATGAATTCCATTTCCATCAAGATGGACAAGGAATAAGGCCAACTGAAGTCTTAAAAAATAAATTTTCCTTTAGCATAATTCTTGTATTCATTTTTTTCCTCTTAAGGCGAGGTATAGTCTGCTTGAGGACTCTCTTTCCCTCTCCCTCTGCCTCTCCAACTTGTGCTCTCTTTCTCCCTAAGTAAATAAAATTTTAAAAAACAATGAGGGGGAAGGAAAGGGAGAGAAAATATAAGAAACGAAAATCGTAGCAAGTTTATGTGAAGAAGAATTATATAAATTACAATTTAGGCAAATTATTAATAAAAAAATAATGTTGTGCTGGCTTACACCACATCACTAATATCAAGTAGTAAGAGAGTGTAGCAATGTCCAAGGTTTTGAGAGAAAAAGAATAAGAATGATAAGTTTTACTCTTAGTCTTATTGTCTTTAATTTATGCAAAAAATAAAAGACACCTTCATATCAGCCTAATATTTACTACCCACATGTGTTCAAATATTTTACTTTACTGAAAAATTTCATACCACCATAAGTGATGAATTGGTATAAAAAACTTAAGGGAAAGTCAGAATACAGATAATTGGTTTATTTTGTCTTCATCTTCAAGAGCCACCTTTAGTATCATTTAAGGAGAAGAATGAGCAACAAATCAGGAGTCCTTACACTTTTATTTGCATGGCAGTCTACCATTTTTTAATGACATGAGTTTGGTCAAATCAACAAACATCTATGCATCTTATACTCTTCATTTACAATGTAAAACTGATAAGTAAAGTTATTAATGTCACTTAATTATAAAATGATAAATTGAAATGCATTTGAGATATTGATTATGGCTAAGATACATGGACTAGTTATTGCTTAAGATATCAGTCATCTTTAACAGAAGTCATATAACTATTTCCATATTTTTTTCTAATAAATAATAACACTTATTTAGGGATCATGACCTGAGCAGAAGGCAGGCGCCTAACTGCTGAGCCACCCAGGCATCCCAAGAAACACAATTTTTAATAAATTCTCCCAAAATATTAAAATTGATGCTTAACTATACAAGATAGGAATTAGCAAATGCATATTTAATTAACCTTTGGAGTTGACCAGATTCTATCCAAACTTAACCTATACAAAATATATTTTGTGAATAAAGCCACCTAGACTTTTTTCTAATATATCACAGCAGTATTTATGAGGAGCATAGTCTTCTTTCAACAACTTTCCTCCTGCTGTGCTTTATGAGTTAATATTCACTTTTAAATCATAACCTATTTATGTTACGTTGACCTCTCAAATGCTACTCTAACTATTAAGACTTTTGTATTGAAATCAGTTCCAAAGATGCCTTTAATTCCCATTTTGACCAATAACATGAGCAAGAAAAAAGATGTTATTGATTAATTGTATTTCTCATCAATGTCAATATGCAGAATTTTTATGAAATGTTTGATTGTATCACCAAAGACCCTGAAATTTTCCACTAAGGTATTTTCCATTAAGAATTTAATGCAAAAAAAAAAAAAAAAAGAATTTAATGCACACACAAAAAATACTATAATAATAAAATTAAGGAAAAAGAAATTCATGATAAGAAGTCATAAAACACATATGATGTCCAAAAATGTAAAAAAAAAAAAAAAGCAAGGACCAAAAATCATATTAAAATACTCCATGTACATTGAATGTAATTATTGCTGGAAGCAGAAGGAGAGAAATTGGTTTTATCTTGTCTTTATGCCTATTTCAACAGTTAGTGATACTATGATGACTGAAAAAGTGGTTTGAAAGAATGTATATGTATATATACATGATATATACTAATATATATATACTATCTAGCTACAGGGATACTATGTTTGATAAACTTTTTAAAATTGACATTTTCTAAAAAGCCAGTAAAGGAAGATGAATTTGGATGTTTGCACTTTGGAGGGTGATGAGTTCTTAGGAGCAAATGATCTTCAGTGGTGAGGAACTTTACTAGAAAGATTCAAAGGTAGGGGCTGTAGAGCAGAGCCTGGAGATGACCACATGTTTGGGAAATCAGAAGCTCAGAGGGGATCCCATGGATGTCCTGAGCTGAAAATAGGAATAACTGTGAAAACAGGACCTAGACTAGAGAAGGCATCTTTAAGCAAAATGTCAGAATGTCTTGAATAGGGTTTTAGTGGGGTGACCTAGGTCAAAGGGTAGAAACTTTCAGATATGAAAAGAATTCTGTTCTGAGGATGCAAACACAATATGGAGACTACAGCTAATAATACGATTTTGTATCCTTCAAAGCTGCTGAGGGTAGATCATAAGCCTTCTCACCCCACACACAAATAGTGGTTAATTATGTGAAGTGATGGTAATAATGTATTATTAATAATTCCACAATGTATATGTACATAAAATCATCACATTGTACACTTTAAATATATATGATATATTTGTGAATGATTCCTCAATAAAGTTAAAAAAAAAAAAAACAACAGATTTTCTTAGGAGGGTGGGGAAAAGACCAAACCAAATTCAATACCTAGACTTGCTTCCAAGTTAATTCTTTGAAGGCAAATCCAATATCACATTCTACCCTGGGCAGCTACAGTGCCTTGGATATGTCTTGCCATGTATTTTCCTCATATTTAATTAATGAAATAGAACACACAAAGGAGGGCAGCCTGGGTGGCTCAGTGGTTTAGCGTCAATTTCAGTCCAGGGCAAGATGCTGGAGACCCGGGATCGAGTCCCACTTTAGGCTCCCTGTGTGGAGCCTGCTTCTCCCTCTGCCTGTGTCTCTGCCTCTCTCTCTCTCTCTCTCTCTCTCTTGCGCGCACGCGCCTCTATGAATAAATAAATAAAATCTAAGAAAAAAAAGAACACACAAAGAAACTTGTGTGTGTGTGTGTGAGACAGAGAGAGAGAGAGAGAGAAAGAGAGAGAGAGATGGGGGCTAGGGTGGGGGAGTGAACTGAGAAGGAAATATCACTGTAATCTCCATATGAATAAAAAATTAGAATACTGCTATCATCTTGAGTCAACCACCCTGTCCTCACTCCTCCCCTTCCCCAGAACTAGCTATTCTTTTAAAATTTATCTGGAATCTCCTCCTTGCCTAGTGATCTTAGACCAAGCATTTATCTTAGCTGTTACAGAGTTTTCTCCTAAGTAAAATAAGAACTCAATGGGTTCTTGTGGAGATTAAGCCGGAGTACTTAGTGTATGACACACAACAAACTCTCAGTATCCATTTGCATGATTTATTCTGCTCACACAACAAGCACATTGGAAGTCAGCTCAAACTTTACATGCAGGTATAAAAATTTTGGGAAAAATTAAAATTTTTCAAATGCAAATTTTGTTCAAACACAAGTTTTCTTTTTTAAATTACTTTTTAAAAATCTTCTAAACCAGGGATGCCTGGGTGGTCTAGCCAGCTAACCATCCAACTCTAGATTTCAAACAGCTCATGATCTCAGGTTCATGGGATGGAACCCTTCATCAGGCTCTACACTCAGTGGGGAGTCTGCTTGAGGATTCTCTCCTTCTCCCTCTGCTCTTCCTCCTGCTCATGCTCTCTCTTCTCTCTCTAAAAATAAATAAATTAATTTTTTTTCTAAACTAAAAGTAATATGAAATAATACTAAGCTTTATTCATTTATAATTTTTCTAGAAATTATAACTGGAAAATTAAAAAAAGAGAAAATAATTCTCTTAGAAAATACAATAAAGACACTTTCTGAGGAGAGATGAAGACCTTTGGCCACCAAGAGGGCCACGGTTGTCCTACACTCCTGTCAGTTTATAGAGATTACAGAAAGGACAAGGCCCTTAAAGAAAAAAGTTCCTCAAATTTGTTTTCACTACAAGATTCCTTAAGTGCAGGGGAATTCAGTCATTGGGGCCCAGAAGGAATTTCTAATGACAAATTCCTAAATCACATGCAATGTTAATTGTGGCTTGCACACTGTTTATAATCCAGATCCTATTTTAGGGGCATTTGGTCTGATAACTTAGATCTAAAGGAAATCTGCCTGGTGAACTTATATTTGGAAAGGTAAATCCAAACTACTTGGAAAGAACAGTCCATGCTGTAGAATAAAAGAAATGTAGTTTTAGAATGTATTCTCTATTAAGTATTAATTAACCCCATGAGCTTGGACATCTCTAGAAATAATTTTAATGATAAAAATACAGATTGTGATTTGATCTCTTTGGATATAAAATTATTCCACTGCTGTCACCCTAAAGGTATGGCTTCTCATTGTTTGTGCGAACATTGGTTAAGTGGAGTTAGTTGTCTCTAAAAAATACAAGCTTTCTTTCTGTGATTGGCTAACGAGTTATGCTCAGTGAAATGTGAATTCAAGAAGCTGAAATGAAATGCTCTGAACAGTAGGTGAGTGACCAGAATTTCAGTGAAGAGAGAGGACACTGGAAGGAAGAAGTAGGAATGAATCCACAACGAAGTAGAAGAATAATATATGGTAAATTATTTCTCCTCCCTTCCCATTATCCTGCTTGACTCTGTGATATCCACTAAATGTATTTTTGCCTCCATTGTATAGCTAACAGACTGACTCCAGTTCAAGTTACATACAGGCATCTTCTCTGATTTTTATAGATTAGTTTGTTTTGAGGTCGGGGCAGTGATAAATTCAGAGAGCTGACCATTTGCCTGGTGGCTCAGTTGGTTAAGCATCTCCCTTTGACTCGGGTCATGATCCCAGGGTCCTGGGATTGAATCCTATGTCTGGCTCCCTGCTCAGCTTCTCCCTCTCCCTCTGCCTGCCACTCTCCTTGCTTGTGTACTCTATCAAATAAATTAATAAATCTTAAAAATAAAACAAAGCAGATGCCCATTGAGAGTGTCATATGACATTCTAAAGAGATGGGCACACAGTCAACAGGAAATGATGCTTAGGTGGATAGCAAATCTCAAACAAACAAACAAACAAACAAACAAACAAAAAAAACACTTTTAGGACTTTTGGGGTAAAGGTAACAAAGTATTGATTAAGCAAAAAGTGATTCAGGTTACCAAGAAAATGATAAAGCCAAAATTCAAAGGACAAATAAACTCCCTGCAGTAACCACTATCATGATTACTGATCCCTCCCTCCTCCTTCAGAAAAAAAGAAAAAAATGCCCCAAGAATTAATTTAACTGAATACCCTACTCACATTACCAAAAAATTCAAATGAAAGTATCTCAAAACTTGAATCTCTGTTTACCTTATCTCTGTTTATTTTGTTGCCTTCCCTGGTTTCTGGGAATCAATTTCAAGACAATAATTTCCATTATGGAGTATTTTATTTATAGACCATTTGAAATCATTGAAGTTATTTTTTTTAATCATTTACATTTACTATTAGTTAAATAAACGGTGGCCTATATTTAACAAGAGATAGAACAAAGATAAAGTAATTAGAAATAGTTATCAAGTCCTTACCATGTACTGGGTGATTTACACATTTTATCCAATTAATTCTCACAGCATTGTCAGCAGGTAGATGTACTCACCAGCGATATATTTATCCACTGCCAATATGGTGATCTGAGAAAAAAACAGTACATGCCAAAGATCATACAGATCAGAGAGACATGGCTAGAATTTAAATTTGTGCAACCATTTCTTAGTATTTCAAGGCAGAACATAAGACAGTCTCTCTGTCCTTCAGGAATTTAGGATCACAAAAATTAAGAATGTATAGGGTTTATTTTGGCATAAATTAAAAATGGTCAGTTGGGCACTCTTAAGTAATGATAGTATCAAATATCTATTGAGTACACACTAAGTGTCAGTAACTATGGTCAGTACATAAATTTTGCTAAGTGTGTTGCTAAGTGAGACATGTTGTTTCAGATCTTGACTCTACTAATTAGGTCAATGGTCTTGAACTAATTACTTAATTTCTCCATGGCTTGGTTTCCTTTTTTATAAAATGAGCTTATTAGTAATATTTACTTCTTAGAATTATTGTGAAGATTTAAGTTTTTGCTAGGCATGTGGGAACATTCAAATTGTAAGCTAACATAAAAATTATTAGACCTACTAATAGTGTAGTAAAGTAATGGAATGAGGCCATATATTCACTTACAGCAAAGCCATAATATAAACCCAACCAGGTTCACCCCATTATGTTCAAGGTTTTTCAGAACTTTAACAATAGCAGAGAGCCCAAAGGTTGTGCAAGATCTTAACTGAAACAAAAAAAAAAAAAAAAAAAAAAAAGATCTTAACTGAAACATATAAATTATCAAGACTAGATTTATCCTTTTTTTTTTTTTTAATATAGGGACCCTAGAACAAGTGAATGCAAGTTCCTAAGCTGAATGAAGAGCTATAGCAGAGAAGAAATTATAATCTCTTTTTTCTAACCACTGTTCTTACAAAGGGACAATTTGCGGCTGTAATAGCACTGTTCATGTCTGAGAACATGACAAGCTTCAGTGCTTTTTATTCATTTATGTGAGCATAACTTTCTCACTCTTTATAAGTGTGCTACATATGCAGGAAAGAGGAACCGATTGAGTTTGTAGTTTTGTTTGAGTATTTTTGTATTTTTTAGACTAAGAGAGTTTGGCTTAATTCGTTATCTCATTTTGTCATCTGCATATCAAAATTAGAACTGCTGAAATGGTTTAAGGACCATGATTTTGGAGGTTATCTGGTTTTGCATGAAATAATTAGGTAATGAGAGAAAAGGAGTTTTTAACATTAAATTTATTTTGTCACTTTGATACCACGTCTTTTATGTACGAACTCAGGCTCTAGATTCAGAAAACTCTGGTTTCAAATTATATTTTGCTAAATACTAGTTAGGTATTCTATGTATATTTTATCAGGAAAGCTTCAACTAATTTTCATTTCCATAAGGTATTATTACTCTTGCATGTGCATCAAACTGGGCTTAATACCATATTAATTTAGAGAGTATTTTTTCAGAAGTTCTCACAACTATTTTTAAATTTGAAACTCATAACTCTGATTTATTTAGGCAACAAATAACTTGTCTATATTTTAGACAAAAGTGTTGAGGGAAATGAAGTTCAGAGTTCACACTTAAAATTGATGACTGAGTCAAAGGTAGAAATTAGAAATCCTCTTGCACTCTGAAATTGTGAAGCTAGAGGAGTGCCTGGTGGCTCAGTAGGTAAGCATCCAACTCTTGATTTTGACTCAGATCATGATCTCAGGGTCCTGGGATTGAGACCCAGGAGCCCACTTGAGGATTCTCTCCTTCTCTCTTTGCCCCTCCACCTTATTGTGCTCTCTCTCTCTCTCTAAAATAAGTAAATAAATCTTTTAAAAATAAAACAAGGTGAAGTTTAGAAGCTAGAAATATAGACAGTAGTCTATACGTGGTGAACCACACAAGTTTGGAGACACTGAAATGAAAAAAAAAATAGGGAAATGAAACATATCTGTGGACTTCAGAATGGAGAAAATTAGAAATTAACCCCCATATTTAGCAGTATTGTTTTGTTAGGAGGTTAGACCATACATTTATTTAGTTGGAAAATTAATTTGGTATCAAACGAAGACAGAATGACTGGCTCTAACTGCATACTCTAACAAACTAGTTTCTAGAGAGGATTAATTTCATGTATGAAGCAAAATTTTCCTGTTTAATTTTGGGGGAGAGAAAGAAGAAAAACAATTCAGGTGGTTGTTTATTTCTATGCACATGATTAGAAATGGTTTCATTTATGTCCATCCAAATGAACAATTACTTTAAGAATTGACCAAACCAGTATTTTAAGTATTATTTCTAAAAGAGTGTGTATTTACTTATAGGTAAGAAGAAATTTACATAGCATCATTGGAAGCATGAAACCTAACTTTTTAATCATCCTTTCTAAGATTTCTAAATCTTAAAATTGTATCGAAGAAATACATTCATTTGTTTTAAGGCCCCATTGCAAAGGAATTTTATATTTGGTGGGTGATGACTAATTTGATCCCTAGAAGAGAGTGATGAGGGGAGGATTTAATAATTAATTGATGAGAAATTGTAACTACAAGATTAAGTCAAAAGACATATCATAAATTTTTTAATAATAAATTTATTTTTTATTGGTGTTCAATTTGCCAACATACAGAATAACACCCAGTGCTCATCCCCTCAAGTGCCCCCCTCAGTGCCCGCCACCCAGTCACCCCCACACCCATCGTCCTCCCCTTCCACCACCCCTAGTTCGTTTCCCAGAGTTAGGAGTCTTCATGTTTTTTCTCCCTTTCTGATATTTCCTACATATCACAAATTTTAAAGAAAGATGGTAAGTATTAGTGATGCATTTTGAGGTCAAAATTTATAGAAAAAATAATTTGGTCATGTGGTTATCAGTTCCATTATTTTTTTCATTAGCCCTGAGGCTCAAACTAAGTTAACAGAAGCTATAGGTCAACCACAACTAAACTACCTGTCCTATCACATATCAAATCCTGTAGATTTAATATAATTGCTAAATGATGAAGAGATTGAAATTATCCTTATTCATTCTATCTTCTATATACTTTTTTTAGCTTTTTAAACAATTTTACATTTTTTTCAGTAGCCTGTATGCCCAACATGAGGCTCAAATTCACAATCCCCAAACCAAGATTTACATGCACTAACTAAGGCATCCAGGTGCCCCTGGATTATCTGTATACATTTAATTAAAATCCCTTCTATTTGGAACTAGGATATTTGGTTAGTGCAGATCTCAAAGTTACCTTCCTGCTCAAAATAATTTTATGATATTAAAATTTAATTTTCTACATGGGAGTCATTCTTACTGGGCTTCAATATTGGCAACTTTACTGATTTGGTAACACTAGCACTAAGATTAAAAATCAGCAATTAATACGCCAATGTTAATAAAGCAAGGGTCATTTCTTGATTTGCTTGAGTTTCTCAACCACTCTGTGGCAAAGTTCCGTCAGATTTTCTTATTTTACAAATGAGCTAATTTACATTTTTAAAAGTTGATTTGTATCCAAGTTCACACACTGGTATAATTAGTATTGGAACCTGGGTCCCAACTGTTTGTCTTCATATAAACCTTTTCCCATATGTTTTTTTCTTTGAATTATGCAGCGTTCAAGAGTCTTTAAGAGTTTGGCAAAAGGCATGCATTGAACAAATACTGAAAAGAAAGCCATACTATTATTCAAAGCACTGTGAAGAAATTGACTTACAAATTATTATACACTGAGTTAAGAGCAAAACCACAAAGGTAAAATTGCCTTCTGCTCTTCTTCCTTTTAGATATAACTATTGCTTTATTCTGTGGTTTGTTTAAATATATGATTTGTATTGATGTGCCTATAAAAATAAACTTTTCATATAAAACATCATCATTTTACTGTCACAAATCACTAAGAAAAAGATAAACAAGCAATCGAAAAATTATTCAAACTAACTCTGGGGCTTCCTATAGAGATTTTTTTTTATCTTCTACTTTGTAAATATATATGTTTCATATAAATCTTTAGTTTTATTTTCTATCTCAGTATGTAACTATTTTGGAGAAGAATAGATTCCACTAGTGAGCACTGTCAAGCTTTCCATTTGCTTCTATATCATTTAACAACTTTAATAACTTAGACTTGCATCTTTAACAAATTTGAGTTTGTAAAACCCAGAGAAATGTCCTTTTCAAGGACTTTGTTATATATTCCTTTAGAATTAGAAAACGTTTGGCAGTGAATAGTAATTTTTAGACTTTTAAAAAATTTACTGATTGAATTCACTCATTTTTATTAATGTTAAAATCAAACAAAATGTCCTGAAAGACTGACTTATAGAACTTTTCATGAGACTAATCAGAACAAAAATCATTAAATATCAGATTTTATTTTCTTAAATGCTGTGATCATATCCATTAAATTTGGCTTCACGATACCAGCTTCATCATCCATATTCTCCATGTGCATGTCTGATATTGACTTGTAGATTATGTCTTTTCAGGGGACTGTTATGCATTTTTATTGCAGTGGATCATGGAAAACAGGAATAACGTCACTGTGTTTATTCTCTTGGGACTGTCTCAAAACAAGAACATTGAAATCTTCTGCTTTGTATTATTTTTATTTTGCTACCTTGCTATTTGGGTGGGAAATTTGCTCATAATGATTTCTATCATGTGCAGTCAGCTAATTGAGCAACCCATGTATTTCTTCCTTAATTACCTCTCACTCTCTGACCTTTGCTACACATCAACAGTGACACCTAAACTACTAACTGATTTACTGGCAGAAAGGAAGATCATTTCCTACAGTAACTGCATGACACAGCTTTTTATTCTGCACTTTCTTGGAGGTGTTGAGATCTTCGTCCTCACAGGGATGGCCTATGACCGCTACGTGGCCATCTGCAAGCCCCTACACTACACCATCATCATGAGCAGACAGAGATGCAATGCAATCATCACAGCCTGTTGTACGGGGGCGTTTATACACTCCGCCAGTCAGTTCCTTCTCACCATCTTCCTCCCGTTCTGTGGCCCCAATGAGCTAGATCACTACTTCTGTGATGTGTATCCTTTACTGAAGCTGGCCTGCACTGACACACGTAGAATTGGTCTCTTGGTAATTGTTAATTCAGGTCTGATCGCTCTGCTGACTTTTGTGATTTTGATGGTGTCCTATTTTCTGATATTATACACCATCATGGCCTACCCTGCAGAGAGCCGCACCAAAGCTCTTTCCACTTGCAGTTCCCATATCACAGTTGTGGTTCTGTTCTTTGTGCCAGTTCTCTTCATTTACATTCGCCCAGCAACAACTTTTCCAGAAGACAAAGTGTTTGCTCTTTTCTACACCATCATTGCTCCTATGTTCAATCCTCTGATCTACACCCTGAGAAACATGGAGATGAAGAATGCCTTGAGGAAAGTGTGGTGTCATCGTTTATTTTTGGAAGGGAGGGAACTCATATTAAAAGCATTCCAGAATTTCACTTTAGGATTCCACCCTGAGCCCTAAGTTAAAAAGAAATGATATATACAAGGAATGTACAGTGATTGCAAAAAGCTAGCTAGCCCCAGATCGGAGCTCAGAATCTTTAGCATTTTCTTAGACTCCCTTCGGATTGGACAATTGTATTATTTTAAAAAAATGTTTTTATTTCATTTTTAATTGAAATATTATTGACATACAATGTCCTATTCATTTCAGGTGTACATACAGTGATTCAATTTATTTATTTATTTATTTATTTATTTATTTATTTATTTTTAAGATTTTATTTATTTATCCATGAGAGAGGCAGAGAGAGAGAGGCAGAGAAAGAGGCAGAGGGAAATGCAGACTCCATGCATGTGGGACTCCCATGTGGGACTCAATCCAGGCAATCTGGGATCATGCCCTGAGCCAAAGGCAGACACTCAACCGCTGGGCAATCCAGGCATCCCAATTCAATATTTTTATACATTTTGAAATGATCCCCACAATAAGTCTAATTATCATCTGCTACTATACAAAGTTGTTACATTATTATTGATAATTGGACAATTTTTATTTTTTTCGTGTCATTGTTACTCTATTCTCCTCACATACCTGTCCCAAGTTCTCCTTAAATTGATAGTTTATTTTGAACATGTAATGAAGTCTTTTCCCACCTCCTCTTGACTTCCATTATCACAAGAGTATGCTCCTATTGACAGAAACTAATAGGAAACCAATTGGTAGACAAGAAATATGGGTAGATTTTACTCCCAGCATCTCAAGGCAGAGCATATGAAGGTAGGTTTTTGAGCTGAGGGTACCAGTTACATGAGTATTTGGCACTCATAAACACTTTTCTGTATGATATTTAAACCTGATTAAGAAAGAAGATTATCTTCATCCTTTCACTGAACAAGATGCTTCTACTAACGTGGTCTCATTCTCTTCCTTCCAGAAGGAAAAGTATCATCCTCAACATTCTAGACAAAGTTAATTTCAATGTTAGTTTCTCTTCTAGTTCAAGTATAATCCTTCCCCAAAAATCTGTAACCCTAAGAACAGGGTGTAAAATTACTCAATACATTGCTACAAGTGTCCTTTTTTCTGTAATTGATATTGAGAATTAGTTAATATTTATACCTTTATTTCTTCCACTGCCTCATCATTCTTGCCTTTCATTTCGGGCTGACCTTTATTATTGGGGTTCACTATCTACTCATGCGAACCAAATCTTCATTCCTGAAATCCTGAATCTTTAATGGTCCTGCCATTTTTTTAAATTAACTTTTGCTATGTTATGGAAATTTTAAGAGATGTTCTGCATTCCAGATATTGATCATTCATGCTCTACTGTGTCAGACAAATAGATCTGATATTATCAATACCAATTGATCTAGCCCTCTTTTGTCTTTTGGTTTAGTAGAGGCATGATGAGCCCTCTGTATCCAGGTGATAACTTCAATTTCCAGTTCAACAAAACAATTTTTGTGCCCCTTAATGAAAGCAGAACCTCTATAACTGAAACCTAGATGCCAGCTGAGCTGAAAAATGCTGGCACAGGAAGAAAAATTCTATAAAGGACTTTAGTATAATAATAAAAGAGGTATTTGCATATACATCTTTCTATTCCATAGGATTATATAACTGTTTATCATGGCTATGGGAGGAATAAAATCTTGCTCAACCATCTTTGAAGTTAAAACTCCAGTTTTTCAAGGTGCTATTTCTCAGTTGGCAACTCTGTTCAGTAAGCCTTTCTTCATTGTATCTAATCAGTTACTGTAGAGAAATGGTGTATGGAAGAGTTTGCTAGGGCTACCATGACAAAATATCATGGACAGGGTGGCTTAAACACCAGAAATATATTTTCTGTCAGTTCTGGAGTCTAGAAGTCCAAGGTCAAAGTACTGGTGGGTTTAGTTTCCCCAAAGATCTGTCTCCTTGGCTTAATAGATGGCTGCCTTGTCCATGTGTCCTCACATGGCCTTCTTTCTGTACACACAGATTCTTGGTACTTACTCTGTATGTCCAGAATTTTTCTTTTGAAGATACCTGTCACACTGGATTAGGGCCCACCCTAAAGGCCTTATTTTAACTTAATTGCCTCTTTAAAGGCCCTATCTCTAAATATTCACCTGCTGACTTTCTTGGATTTAGGTATTCAATATATGAATTTTCAGGAACTCCATTTAGTCTATAGCAGAGTATATGGTAGGATCAATGAATTCCTGTGTGTATGTCCACTACCATGCTTCTTTTACTCTGATTACTTGATCAGAATCAGTCCTAAGTGAAATGTCATGATAGTTAATAAGACGTTCCATAAGTCTATGCATTGTGCTGCTCATACAAATATTATAAGCAGGAAAGACAAATCCATATCTGGAATAAGTGTCTATTTCTGTGAAGAAAAATTCTGTTTTCTCCATGATGGAAGGTTTTCACTATAATCAACTTGCCACCACAGGACTGAGTACTGTATCTCCCTGAAGAATGTACATATTGGGCACTCAATGTTGGTGTAAGAGACAGTAGCCTCCAAAGATGGTCACAGAAATATTTCCTAACTAGTCCATATGGAGAGACCATATATAGAGACTAGATGTAGAATTTATGGCCAACAGCTCATCTGATGTCTGGGTCCACAGCCAATATCAACTGCCAGAGTTATAAGTCAAGATAGTCCCAGATAATTTCAGCTGCTAGCTAGTGAACACTCCCAGCCTTTGAATTTTCTAGGAGACTCCAGACATCATGGAACATAGACCAGCCATCCTATGTCTAAATTTCTGATCCATAGAACCCAAATACATGTTAAATTAGTTGTTTTACACACTAAATTTGGTCATAATAACTACAAACATTTGGTACTCAGTGTTAACAGAAGCCAAATGAACCTTCATGAGGTAAATTTCACATTGTCCACCCCTAATAACAGCCTTCATAGGGTGCTTCCTAAGCCATCTTGACTACTTGATTTTTAAGATTTTTTAAAAAGATTATTTATTTATTTATTTATTTTAGAAAGGGAGAGTGGGGGAGGGGCAGAGAGAGACAGAGAGAGAGTTTCAAGCAGACTCCATGCTGAGAGTGGAGCCCCATGTTAGGGTTGATCTCATGACTCTGAGATCATACAACCTGAGCTAAAACCAAGAGTCAGATGCTTAACTGACTGAGCCACCCAGGTGCCCCACACTATGGCTGCTTTAGACCTTGACCAAAGTTAGACCTTGGGTAGCTGGGAAAGGAGGATGGCTGATATCCATGAAACATATAATCTTGTTTACCACCATTGAGAATTTCCTCAGCAGTATACACCATGTAGTGAGCATTTGTATAATTCCATGAGGTCTATCCATATATTTTGTCCGTGAGGTTTGTTCATATATTCACACCTAGTACCCATACATTCGAAATTCCTAAACACAAGTGAAACAATTAGCAACTGCCATGAATTGGAATAGATCTATGCCTCTAGTTATCTCTTGGTATGTACAAAGTAGACAGCCAAATCCATTGGTTGAAGATTTGCTGAGAAGATTTTCCTTAATCCCTATCTTTTTTTGAGACTTTTGTATTTGGGGCTTTAATGCCACAATATTCCATTTCAGTTAGTGCCAAAAGGAACTAAATATAAACAGATACAATCATGTATTTCTGCTTTGGCCAACTCCCCATAAAGCTACGGTTATTGACTAAGAGAAAGGAGATGAAATTTTATCAAAATTTCTTGAGCCTATCAGACCTTAAGAAAATAAGCATCATTTTGCAAGGAAACAACTCAGGTGAAGTTATTAATTCATCTCCAGGCTATGAAAATCTGTTCCTTTCTAGAAAGGTGAAGGAAGTTAATTCTGTCTGTGCAGAGGTTTCAGGGCATTTGGGTGCTCAAAATTCTGATTCAACCCCAAACACCACTATCTTAGATTTCAGTTTCGTTTTTCTTTTTAGGTTTCTGTTGTTTGACATAAGAGACCACAGGGGCTGTGCTTTCTGTTACCTTTATAGCCTTGCCATATCTATGTTCAATCCCATGGCTTCAATTTCATCAGAATCTGTGTTTTGGCTTCTGGAGAATGAGCTGCAAGAGAAGACCTCTCATCCTGATGGTGTACCTTAAATTGTGTAGATCAAGTGATAACTACCCTATAGTTTATATTAGGCTTCTGATGCCACCAACAGAAGGCAGACCACTTCATAATCCTTGTAATTTTGTATTGCCTGCACACCATTCAAGCTCCACAATCGTTGTAAATCCCAACACATCAATGTTGTTTGTGGAAAATCAGTACCTTTTTTTTGTGTGTGTAGAAAATAAGAAAAATTTCTTTCCAACAAAAGGTCAAATTTGCTATCATAAAAGCATTGTAAGAGTTTTCTCTCAAATTACTAACTTACATATTCTTCCACTTACAAATAATATTTTTTTTCTACAGGAAAGAATAACCAGTTCTATGGTTTTCAATGTTTAGACTATGATTGCCCTGATACAACCAAATTCCTCACTTCTCTCCTAAGTGGGTCAGCATCCTCATCATAACCTATGCATCATTTTCAGACATGCATTTCAGAGTTTGCCTCAAGTCTTTGCTCAAATAATTCATCCAGACCAGGAAGTCCTTCAGTTATACTTTTCATAATCTACAGTTCACCCTTGAACAATGTGGGGATCAGAGGCACATATAGCTTTTGACCTCTACCTCCCTGTCCAAACTTAACTATTAATAGCCTATTATTGACCAAAAGCCTTACCAATAACATTAACAGTCGATTAACACATATTTTGCATGTTATACATGTTTTATGTATCAGATGCTATATTCTTACAATAAAATATGCTAGTTGTTTGGAAAATCATAAGGAAGAGAAAATACCTTTATAATATTGTACTATATTTATTGAAAAAACTCTACATATAAATTAACTCACACGGTTCAAGCTCATATTCTTCTAGGGTCAATGGTGCTATTATGTGCAACTCAAGCTTCACTCATTATGCATCCCTTTGTATCTATTTTAACCATGTTTTCCTTTGTATATCTCTTTGTACTTGATTGTGTGGGTTGCAAAAACATCTTATTTATTTTAGATATTTAGATGATATATGAAAATAAAATTATTTCTTAAAATAATAAAAAATAAGAAATAACTTTATTTCTTATTTTCAAAGTTTTATTTAACACAAATCTCATTGCAGTATTTGTGAGAGGAAGTGTTATAAACTTACACCTACTCCCAGAGTTAAGTCTATGGAAACTGTTTGCCAAGCGGGGGCCAGAGGAGGAAGTAGGGCCATTGGATGTAAAGTGGCACAGAAGAAGTTTGCCACCCACTGTTCAACTAATTTATTCTGCACTAAAGCAGACTTTAAACCTGACAGTAGGCTTCAATGAAATTTTCAAGTTTAACCTCTGTTTAGACATTATTTCCTGCTGTTCCTCAGAATTTGTTTCAAAATAAAAAGCACATGATTTATGGCCTCTCAATACTGAATAGAAGTGAACTCTTGGTTTGTGCTCAAACTCCTCAGAGTATAAAAAGTTATGAACCACGGCATAACTTTATTTTTAAGGATTAGAAAGGAACTAAGCCATTTTCAGCTGATATTGGCCAACTTTTCTTTTGGGAAATATCTCATCCCATAGACAAAGTGAGGGAGGGTTTGGGGTTATAATCTCCCAGGTAATCTACTTTAAATGACACTTGGAAATTAAACAGAAAAAAAAAAATATATATATATATATATATACACACACACACATTTCCAATGCTGAAACCAATGAATTTACAACTTTGGGTAGAAAAGAAACAAAAGCATTTTTCAACATAAATGCCAATGATGATTTTATTTCCTTTTAGTTTCAAAGATCATGAGAGAATGCTTTGCTTATGAGGGAAATAGGAAAGTCTTAGAATCAAGACTCACTAACATGGGCTGCTTGGTGTGGTGAAATTCATTATCTTCAACAGCAAAATTAAGCATTTATTTTGACTGTATTGAAAACACCAAACACCACCTTTTACTCAGAGATAATGAAGTTTATCTAATGAGATAATCACCTGGTAAGTAAACATCCAACCAAACTATAGTAAATAAACATGACTTTCAAATTATTAAAACATATATATAATAAATTTATTTTTTATCTATAAATATACTTATTTCCCTCTTCAAGTTTTGCAAATATTTTATAACATAACTTTCCATTACATTAGTACAATTCAATGAATGATTGATCTTATGTCCCTCAGCAGATGTCAAAATAAAGCAGACCTTTTTTTTGTTTTTTGTTTTTGTTTTTTTTTTTTTTAAGATTCATTTATTTATTTATTTGTGATAGACATAGAGAGAGAGAGGCAGAGACACAGGCGGAGGGAGAAGCAGGCTCCATGCCGGGAGCCCGACGTGGGACTTGATCCCGGGACTCTAGGATCGGGCCCTGGGCTAAAGGCAGGCGCCAAACCCCTGAGCCACCCAGAGATCCCTGAAACAGACCTTTTTTTTTTTTTTGGAATGATTTTGGGAAATTCATGAAGGAAATAATAATAGCATTCATGTTGTCTGTAGGATATATCTGAAAAAGAATTGGTAGATAAATCAAGAGAGCAACTTGAATTTTAAGCAGAAGGAAAAAAAGTAAAGAGAAAAGAGGTACAACTTAAATATAACAAAAGGAATACACTAGAGTGGAAATATGTTACTATTCCATGCCCTTTGCTACTCTGTATGTACAGTGAGTGATTAAAAGTATGATTTGTTGTGATTTGGAAAACCTAAATATCAGAAGATCCTACACATCAATGTGGAGCAAATCTAATGAGAAGGAATTGGAAAAGAGTAAACAATAAGACAGAAAGGAAATAGAATTAGTTCAGTCAAGACTGGGGGTACTTGGCACTACGAGAAAACTTTGAAGCTGTTGGCAAAAATGTAGCTCAACCTTGACTATTTTGGGTGAGACAACTTGGGTACAGAAAGAAATAACAAAAATGGTAATATGCCCCTGGAATAATTCTAAGAATAATTTGAACTTGACAACCAAATTTTTCAGTAGGCAGATAATAAAAAAGAATTAAAATATGCCTAAAATTAGTCTTTAGAACCTATCAGTATTTTTTCCAAATTGTAAAGAGACTTGGTTTCTTTTTTGCAAAATAGAAATAATAGAAGAATCATTAGGACCTTTAGGATTCACAGCTGAATACATGTAGAAGGTTTAGAACCGCCTGTAGAGTATGGTAAAGCACTAAATAATATTAAATATTATCATTATTTCTCTTGTGTCTGTGCATGACTGCTGATAATAGCAATCTATTTGATATAAATTGTAATAGCCTGCATTTTTATTCATTAACATTTCAGTGTTATTATTTCTATATGGGGTAGCTAATACATAATGATATGAGGAAAAGCAGTGTGAAAGAGAAAATAATTAGTGCCTATTGCATACTTTGTATCTGATTATTCAAACTGCACAACTATGGAATATTGATATTAGAACTGCCCATGTTGAAAAGGGAGAAAAATTATCAGACAAGTTAATTACCTTACTCCAGACCATATGGCCAGATCACTATCCTGGTCTTATGTATGAATCCAAAGTTAATCCACTGACCATAATATCAAAGCATCAACAGCATGCAGAATACAAGGCACAGCCACTGCCTGATGAGTTACCTTGAACCAATTAAATGAAAATTAATTACCCGGATGTTCAAATTTAATTGTAGTAATGAGATACATAGAATATTTCAGGGAGGGTTAACGAGATAAAGATTTCCATAGATTGGAAGAGCTAAAAGGTAGACAAGAAGGAGTGGCTTTTTAAATTTTTTATTGAAGTAAAGTTAATCTACAATGTTTTATTAGTTTCTGGTGTACAATATAATGATACAATAATGGTATACATTTTTCAGTGCTCATCAAGATAAGTGTACGCTCTAATCCCCTTCCCCTATATCACTCATCCCCCAACTCACTACCCCTCTGGCAATACTCCTTTGTTCACTGTATTCAAGTCTGCTTTTGTTTGTTAGTTCTTTATCCTTTCTTTGTTTGTATGGTTTCTTAAATTCCATATAGGAGTAATATCATATAGTATTTGCCTTTCTCTAAGTGACTTATTTCACTTAACATTATACCCTCTAGGTCCTTCCATGGTGTTGTAAATAGCAAGATTATTCTCTTTTATGTCTAAGACTATTCCATTGTGTATACATGTATGTATGTTTGTATGTATATATACACATCTTCTTTATCCATTCATCTATTGATTGAGTCTCTTATGTATCTTGGTTATTGAGAATAATGGGTCAATAAACATAGGGGTGCAGATATTTGCAAAAGAGTAGCTTTTAAGCATGGGGTGACATAGGAAACCAAAATTTTAGAGGTTAATTTAGCATAGTATATTGCATGAACTACAAAAAGACAAGAGTTACTAAAACAGAGGTGGAATATCGCTGTCCAACACAAGGGAAGCCTGGGTGCTGTTGTATGCCCCTTTTCAAACGGAAAGTAGAGAGGACTCAGAGCAGGAAGGAGCCTGAAATTTAACTCCAACAGTGCCTTGAAGTATCTATTAGTTGCAAATAAGGATGGGGATAAGAGTCTATTATCCTATTATCCTTCAAAAAAGGGATACACTCTTTTTTTTTTTTAAGATTTTATTTATTTATTTATTTATTTATTTATTTATTTATTTATTTATTATTTATGAGAGATGCACAGAGAGAGAGAGAGACGCAGAGACACAGGGAGAGGGAGAAGCAGGCTCCATGCAGGGAGCCTGACACGGGACTCAATCCCGGGTCTCCAGGATCATGTCCTGGGCTGAAGGTGGTGCTACCGCTGAGCCACCTGGGCTGCCTGATACATTCTTTTTTTTCTTTTTTTCAAAATCAAAGAATCAATTAGTATAAGAACTTCAAGTTCTTTTAAAAAATTGGTTAAGTTCTCACATTCTAAAGAAAAGGAAAGGTAAAGAGTCCAGGCAAGGGCTGGATCCCATGGTATATGAATTAAGATAGTAAAGTAAATTCAAATTAAAAATAATGATAATAATAAAAAAGCTTAGCCCCTAAACTAGCTCTTTGACTATATATAAAATTGCGATTGAAATATCACTGCTCCAGGGGCACCTGGGTGGCTCAACTGGTTAAGTGTCCAACCCTTGGTTTCACTCACGTCATGATCTCAGGGCTGTGGGCTTGAACTCCGCATTGAGCTCCTTGCTCACTGGTGAGTCTGCTAGAGATTATTCCTCTCCCATTGTGCTTCGCCTATGCTCGCTCTTGTTTCCTCTCTCTGTCTTTCAAATAAATAAATAAATAAATAAATAAATAAATAAATAAATCTTAAAAAAATTATCATTGCTCCTATTTAAGAAAGCCTATTACAGTTAATGCTTCCTACAAAAGCATATGGGCTGTACTTGCTAGAATTTTGATAGACTTTGTTGCAAAAATTAACTGAATAAATTAGGAAGTGCCAGTTTTGATTTTTCTATTTGTATTTCATATATTTATTGTGTGGGTATTTGTAAAAATAGAGAGCATTTATAGAATACTTCCATATTTAAAACTATATTTAGATAACAGGATTCCATTTTGTTTCTGAAATTTATTTTGCTTTTCTCATGTCATCACCAAGGGGGTCAGTGCCTTCCATATTTAGTTTTATTTATTTTTAACTTTTTTCTTAAGATTTTATTTATTCATTCGTGAGAGACACACAGAGAGGCAGAGACATAGTCAGAGGGAGAAACAGGCTCCATACAGGGAGCCTGATGTGGGACTTGATCCCGGGACTCCAGGATCAATCCCTGAGCCATAGGCAGATGCTCAACCACTGAGCCACCCAGGCGTCCCTGTATCTAGTTTTAGAGAGTCCGTTACACTACCTGGAATGGTGCATGTTACATGGTAGGAACTCAAAAAATGTTTGTTAAATAAAGAAATAAATTATTCATTTCTCTTTCTGCCCTCAAAATCTTTAAAGCCTTATTTCATGCAATTGATTTGAAATTTTGAAAAGCTCCACGAAGTGTAGAGAAGGAAAGCATTATTTTAGTTCACAGATTAGAGAAAGGAAGGCCCGAGAGAAAGAAAACTGACTATGGTTATATAGCTCATGAATTTGCCTTTGTGCCAGAATTAGTCCTTGTAGCTTCTGATACCAAGCTGTCTCTTTAAATCGCATAAACATGAAATAGGATCTTGTAAATCTAAAATTCAGGGACTTTGGGATGCCTGGGTGGCTCAGTGGTTGAGCCTCTGTCTGCCTTTGGCTCAGGGTATGATCCCGAGTCTGGGGTTGGAGTCCTGGGAGAAACCTGCTTCTCCCTTTGCCTGTGTCTCTGCCTCTCTCTCTCTCTCATGAATGAATAAATAAAATCTTAAAAAAATAAAATGAAATAAAATTCAGTAACTTTAATATTAACAAAGAAGACATTGTAAATAGTATGACGATGTTAGAAATGTAAGTTCTAATAAATAGCATGATTATGAATTCTTTGGGTATCTGATGACACTTTGGAGAATTGTCAGAAGAAACATTCAACTGAGGGAAACAAGGGAACTGGGAAGTCACCAGATTATTTGCCCATCATTCCAGTGTGAGATCTAGTTAAGACAGAAGGAGCAATAGAGACAGAAGGAGTTTCAAGCTATCCTGTTCATTAATTAATGAAATGTTTCTACTTGTATTTTTTTTTTACTGTGAGAATCATTTTTTCTTTAAGAGCTATATGAAAAAAGTATTACAAATTAGCTTAGGTTCTTGGAAAAGATTAAAGATATGCTATTCCTATAGAAACATATTGGCACATTAATTGAAAATGAACATACAGTTTAAAGTAAAGCTCTTTTTGAAAAAGAACTGTATATTTTTTCTGATTATAGAAATACTGAGAATATTGTGATAGCTTGAAAAATAGTCCTTGGGATTTTTTTGAAATTGTCATTATTTCTACAGGAAATAATTCAGTCACCCTTAAAAAATAACAAAGGAGGGATGCCTGGGTGGCTCAGCATTTGAGCATCTGCCTTCTGCTCAGGGCGTAATCCCAGGGTCAGAGATCGAGTCCCACATTGGGCTCCTTTTGGGGAGCCTGCTTCCCCCTCTGCCTATGTCTCTGCCTCTCTCTCTCTCTCTCTATCATTAATAAATAAAATCTTTAAAAAAGAGAGAGAAAATGGTGAAATTATAATTTCTTAATGTAATCCTTTATTAGAAAAAACAATAATTGAAGTCCAATGTATGTCAGGTGAGTGCCACTCATGTCTATGCATTGTTCTAGTTTAGTTTTGTAGAAAATCTTTCTCTCTCAATATTAAGTATCTAATTATTATTATTGTTTCATACATCTATTTTAGGTCAAAAGAAATATCACAGCCTCTTAGACTTCAGCTGGTATTATATTTTCATTATTGCTTTCTATAATGTTGGTAAATATTAAGAGATTTCAACTAGGTCAGGATTAGGGTGAGGCAAGTGAGTTACCTCATGAGCAAACAACTCAATAATGAAAATAATAAGATTTTTATGCAATATTTAAAATTTAAATTGCAAATTCCATCATAATAATGGAATTTTATTTATTTTTCTAAGTTTTTTTTAATATCAGTTAGTTAATATTCAGTGTATTATTAGGCTTATGTGGAGAATTTAGTGATTCAACAGAAAAATGGAATTTTAAATAAAGACAGGATTGTACTTTGTAA
The DNA here is from genome assembly GCF_011100685.1 of Canis lupus familiaris. Lineage (NCBI taxonomy): Eukaryota > Metazoa > Chordata > Mammalia > Carnivora > Canidae > Canis > Canis lupus. The sequence goes on along the minus strand of NC_049239.1, from coordinate 40,645,482 downwards.
TTGCACAATTCATCTCACTTACTTGGATATAAGTCTGGCTATTTCAACCTATCAAGCAGGTGAGCTAGTCCAGGAAAATAAATGCTCCCTCCCTAAGCCTACTTTTGCAACCCCTACATAAGATGATTGCACATCTTTGTTTATGACTTGAACAAGTGTGACTATTAGTAATATTTCTTTTCACTCTACAAAAAAAACCCTAATCTATTATATTATATGGTAAGCCTATTTATACAGAGCTTATAATTACTTGAAAATGTGCTGTAGGAAACTGATTAAACAAATTTATTTTTACAACACTTCCTCTAATTCATACCATGTTTAGTTCAATATTTCTTATGCTGACTTATCTTTTTTTTTTTTCTTCAGGCAAACCTTTGAGACTTAACTGCATTAAGCCATGGAAAATATTAATAATGTCACTGAATTTGTTCTGTTGGGACTTTCCCAGAATAAGAAAGTTAAAAACTTATGCTTTCTATTATTCTTATTTTGTTACATAGCTATTTGGATGGGAAACTTGCTCATAATGATTTCTATCACATGCAGTCAGCTAATTGACCAACCCATGTATTTCTTCCTTAATAATCTTGCCCTCTCAGATCTGTGTTATACCTCAACAGTGACACCCAAGCTAGTCACTGACTTGCTGGTAGAAAGTAACATGATTTCTTATACTAACTGTATGGCACAGCTTTTTGTCATGCATTTCTTTGGGGGGATTGAAGTCTTTATCCTCACGGGGATGGCCTATGACCGCTACGTGGCCATCTGCAAGCCCTTGCACTACACCGTCATCATGAACAGAAAGAGATGTTATGGCATAGTCATTGCTAGCTGTACTGGGGCATTTCTGCATTCTTTTGTCCAATGTCTCCTTACCATCACTTTACCTTTCTGTGGCCCCAATGAGATAGATCACTACTTTTGTGATGTGTATCCTTTGCTGAAACTGGCCTGCACAGATACCTACAGAGTTGGGATCTTAGTGGTTGCCAATTCCGGCATGATGGGCTTGGTGACCTTTGTAGTCTTGGTTCTATCCTACTTATTGATATTATACACCATCAAGTCTTACCCTGCAGAGAGCCGCACCAAAGCTCTTTCCACCTGCAGCTCCCATATCACAGTTGTGGTTCTGTTCTTTGTGCCTGTTCTCTTCATTTACATTCGCCCAGCCACAACTTTTCCAGAAGACAAAGTGTTTGCTCTTTTCTACACCATCATTGCTCCCATGTTCAACCCTCTGATTTACACATTAAGAAACATGGAGATGAAAAATACCTTGAGGAAAGTGTGGTGCCAGAAACCATGTTTGATTGGAAAGCAAATCATTATATAACCTACTTACGTGATAGTTACTGTACTTGAAAAACCATGAACTTTTTTTGTAAGAAAAATAAGCATAGACATTGGTGTCACGGCATTAATAGGATAATTTATTTTGAAGTACTTTCTTCTTTCTTTATTGGTTTCTTATTTAAAATTTCCCCTAGTAATCTGAGCCATCATTTTCTCGTTGAAGTTCTATTACACTGTTCTTTGAAATATTTTTCCTTTGAACTTTATCCACAAGTTGCTAACTGGAGGTGTCCTTTCTAATCTCCTTTTATTTTGGATTCATGAATGAATCTATGAGTACATAAGCTGCATTTACATTAATCATCCCAGACATAAAGGGTCATCTCTGCGTTCTCATAAAAAAGGAACATCAGAAACTTAGAATCCTGTTTTTCACTCAGCTCATGAGTTTCCATATTCACTACAACAATTTAAAAAGCAAAAATTATTCAAATAGGGTCTAAGCAATAAAAATACTATGTATGAAATAATGGTTCTATAAAAATTGGAAAAGTTTTTCTAAAATGACTTACTTAGATCATTTCAAAATCACAGCATTTTATTATAGAAATATTTGCTGTAAAATAGTAATGAAAAAGTCGTATTGATGATAAATAGTGTAGCCATATAATTCATTCTCCAAACTGAGCCTTGAGTGTAAAAAGAGGGTCTACAGATAATTGTGCTGACATAACAGACGTAAAATTAGATTGTGTCAGGAGAGTAGGATGTTTGACTAATTTTAAATGTCTGAGAAGTGTGGATGCCCCAGTAGAAAGATTAGTGGCAGACTGTAGGATCTCCACTATTACTGGGAACCAATGTGATTGTAAAAACAAATATAGATGCCAGTATTGAAACCACTTGGTCTAGAATATGCTTAAATTTATTTTTTCCTTTGCCATCAAAATGAAAACTATAAATTTCCAATTTCTATGAAACTTCTATACATCTGGATATCTATAGATGTCTGTATTACTGAAAAAGCTTTTCAAATAATTGACATAAATAACAGTTTTGTCTTAATTATTTAGTAAAATTGAACTCACTGGACATCGTGAAACTAAAATGATGGAATGGAGAGCGGAATTATATAGCACAGGTTAGGGGTAGAAATGAACATAAATCAAATATGTAACTGAATATATAAGTGAAGCAACAAATGAAAGTTTATAGCACAGTGTGCAATGAAAAATTTTAGAGAAGTTCAAATAGAAAAATATGATTGGATAATTATCATTATAAGGGGTATGTTTGTAAAGGTATTAAAATTTCAAAAACTATTACTAGATCAGTTGATACCCTAACTGAATATTTAGCAAAATTAGTGTGTAGCCTACATCATGATACATGTCAGTTTGTACTGGTTCATTAAAGGTAACTCTTGAAACAGTGAGAAAATTATGAACCAATGTTTATTTTTCACATTTGATTTTGGGTTAAACTCTTAAGTTTATTGTCTAATAAAATGATTTTTTATTCTATATAACTGATATTACAAAGTAAACTAATAACAGAGATGACAATTAGGATTCGAATGATTTCTCCTAATGCTCAAAATAAAAAATTTGAAGTTGGTAACAGCTGATAATTAAGCACGGAGATGAAAAATATCTTTCTACTTGAGAGATCCTGGAAAGGCAACTATGCTTTCCTCCTCTCTTTCTTCCTCTGTAAAATGGAAGACATTATTAACTATCTCAAAAGGTAATTGTAAAACTGAAAGGAAATGAGTATTTGTTCTAAGAATGGAAACTGCTTACCATATTTTTTTATTGTTTCTATTATCCCTCATATCTGTACATTAATTTCTGTGAAACATTCAAATTAAAATTGTCAACATGAATATTTTATTTTATACTTTGAAATTTTTATTTTATAAAGATATACATAAGATTCTTGTAGCTTATGACTGTATATGTTAAAATAATATTATAATAAACAAGATTTCAATCGATGCAAGATAATTGTATTTTTTCTTTAAAAGCTCTAAAACTCTAACTTTGAATTAATGATCTAATTATCTGATTTATTTTTAGATGACTAAACTGACATTCAGAGGTTTAGCATTTTTCTAAGCATCAAACAAGTAGTTTGGTAAAGAAAAATATTTTTTATATAAACTGATGGCAAGTGTCAAAGTTTTATTTTAAGCTTGTCAGCAAGAAAGAAAGCTTCATAAAATACAGATCAAATATTTCACTCTTGATAGTAACATGTATAAAAGAAAGAGTAGAAGATGGAGTCAGGTGAGATTTTCAAACTAGATGCAACAGAGAATGTCTTCTTTAAAAAAAAACAAAAAAACAAAAAAAACCTCCGAATTCACATAGTTGGATGAGTGAATCCAACCTCTCAAAGATGCACTTCTTTCCATTAAATTCCATTAAACAATGACTTAAATGTGTCATTCAATCCCCCCTCCTCTCATTTACTCTCTTATCTATCTATCTATCATCTATCTATCTATCTATCTATCTATCATCTATCATCTATCTTTATCTATCATCTATCTATCATCATCATCATCATCTATCTACCCCATCACTAAATCTACTCTATAGTCAATGTCACATAGCATTTTCAGGTTATCTTAAACTTGAATTTAGGGGATCCCTGGGTGGGTCAGTGGTTTAGCGCATGCCTTTGGCCCAAGGCATGATCATGGAGACCCAGGATCGAGTCCTACGTCGGGCTCCCTGCATGGAGCCTGCTTCTCCTCTGCCTGTGTCTCTGCCTCTCTCTCTCTCTCAATCTCTCTCTCTCTGTGTCTCATGAATAAATAAATAAAATCTTTAAAAAAACTATGAATTTAGATAGTAAATGAAAATTTTTTACTTTGAAAAAATCCTTAATTTTGAAGAATTTATATTTTCTTCCTTTCCACAGGACTGCTAGTTATGGTTTACTCCTTGATCATATATGTTGAATTTCAAACTAGTTAAAATAGCATGAGTTCAGCCATACTAATCTCTGCTACCCATAAACTTTTTGGAGTCTTGTTTGATTGAATCCAGGGTGGAATTTCTTCTTGGCTGTATGAATCCAAAGTATATGGAAGTGGAGAAATACCTATCAGCATAATGGTGGTGTCTAATGTCCAAGTGGGTCATTAAACCATGAAGGTGATTCCTAAGAGGGATGAAAAACAGAACTATTTGACAAGATGTTTATATATTCATTTAATAAATATTTATTGAGCACCTAAATGCATTATACCCTTTGATGGCTGCTGGGAAATTAGTAGTGAAAAACCTACAGCATGGTCAACTACTTTCATGGACCTTAAAACTTAGTGTAGGATGAAAAAAGTGAAGAATATCAGCAAAGGAATATGAAAGAGAAACCCACCAATGGCAAGCTGATGTTTAAGGTTTAGCCTTTACATATTCTGACTGGTTTTTCATCAGTAAGGAATCAAAGAAAGGGGATGTGTGATGAGAAGATATCCATTCACATCCAAAGATGAATAGCCTTCAAATCATTGGTTTCCCTTTCCAAAACCTTTCAGTGCACCAAACTTTCCTTATGGCATTTTTCATCTCTGTGTTTCTAAGTGTATAGATAAGAGGATTGAGCATGGGGACGATAATTGTGTAGAAGAGTGTAAATACTTTATCCTCTGGTAAAGTTGTGGCAGGCCTAATGTAAACAAAGATGACAGGTGCAAAAAACAGGATCACAACTGTGATGTGGGAGCTGCAAGTGGAAAGCGCCTTGTGGCGGTTCTCTGCAGAATATGCTCTCACATTATATAATATCATAAAGTAGGAGGCCATCAAAACCACAAAGATCACCAGTCCCATCAGGCCAGAATTGGCAATGACTAAGAAACCAATTTTGTGTGTATCAATGCATGCCAGTTTCAACAAAGGATACACATCACAGAAATAGTGATCTATTTCATTGGGTCCACAAAAAGGTAAAAAAATTGTAAGAAGAAACAGGCCAAGGGAATGCAGAAACCCCCCTGCACATGATGCTCTGAGAATTGAGTTACATCTTTGCCTATTCATGAGGATGGCATAGTGGAGTGGTTTGCAGATGGCCACATAGCGATCATAGGCCATTCCTGTGATGATGAAGACCTCAACCCCTCCAAAGAAATGTGTAGTAAATAGCTGTGTCATGCAGTTTTTATAGGAAATGACCTTATTCTCTGTCAGTAAGTCTGTCATTAGTTTGGGTGTCACAGTGGAGGTATAGAGGAGGTCTGAGAGGGCAAGGTAATTAAGGAAGAAATACATGGGCTGATTAATTAGCTGACTGCATGTGATGGAAGCCATAATAATCAAATTCCCCAACCAGATAGCTAGATAACAGAGTAAGAAAAATAAAAAGCAGAGGATTTGGACTTTCTTATTCTTAGAAAGTCCCAAGAGAATAAATTCAGTAACATTGTTCCTATTTTCCATGATCTGATGCTCCAGAAAGGTATCTGAAATGACAAAAACAATGAAGCAAATCATTGATGAGAAAAAGGAAATCTAATATTCAATTAAAATGACCTAATGCATGTTTTAAGACATTAGCCATTTTAATCCATTGAAATCATTCATTCATTTAATAAAATCCTTTCAAATATCTAGTGCCAATATTCTTCCAGGAACTTTGGATATAGTGATGAATTAAACAAAGTCCTAGCTTTTGTGAAATTAAATTCTTTTGGGAGAAAGCAGTAAATTCTACTCATAAAAAGTAAAAAAAAAGAGAGCTATCAAATAGTGTTAAGTATTTGTTCAAATACTAAGTTCAAAGTATGCTTATTAATGCAAATAGTGTTAAGTATTAATTCAATTAATATTAAGGAAACATAATGTAGCATCTTAGGATGTAAACTGGAGGTAACCATAGAATTTACCTGAACAGATGGTTTCTAATGAGACCACAAAAATGGTGGAGGGGCATGTGAGTGCTTGGCATATAGTCAATGTTAAATAAGGATTAACTAAAGAAAAAGCTTGAGAGCAAACAGTGTGCTATAGGCTTGAGGGAATAATACAATATTAGAAATAACCATTTGACCATTAATCAGGTAATTCATGATAGAACTAAAGAGGAAATTGTTTTTCTAAGTGGACTTGTAACATTTTTAGATTTAAAAAAGAAAATAGTTGGGATGCTTGGGTGGCTCAGTGGTTGAGCATCTGCCTTCAGCTCAGGTGGTGATCCCAGGATCCTGGGATCAAGTCCTACATTGGGCTCTTTGAGGGAAGCCTGCTTCTCCCTTTGCCTATGTCTCTGCCTCTCTCTTTCTGTGTCTATCATGAATAAATAGGTAAAATCTTTAAGAAATAAAAGAAGAAATAACTACAGAAATTACTCCATTAAACTTTTATATTACTTAAGAGTTATTTCTAGCTTAATGTATCTATAGTTCTGCTTTTCCTATTTCTGTCCATTGAGGGATTATAGGAAAACCAACCTTAGTTTTAAATTTTTATTCTTGGGCAGCCCGGGGGGCTCAGCGGTTTAGCGCCGCATTCAGCCAGGGTGTGATCCTGGGGACCCGGAATCGAGTCCCATATCGAGCTCCCTGCATGGAGCCCGCTTCTCCCTCTGCCTGTCTCTCTCTCTCTCTCTGTCTCTCATGAATAAATAAAATAAAATCTTTTTAAATAATAAATAAAATAAAATTTTATTCTTGGTTCAGTAATTTTTAAATGAATTAAAACGTGTATACATCATTGGTGTCTTCTGCTTTTATATAGAATTGGATTTATTCTACTACAAGTAAAATTAAACTTATGTTAATTAAGATGCATGTAGTTGAAAAAATATATATATTCATATTTTACTTTTCTTAACTTTAGAATTTTTAGTTAGGAGTGCAAGACTGCTTCTTTATAAGATATATATATCCAAAGTGCAAAAGTTCTTCAATTTATATTTAGTTATGCTATATCCAAGAGAAATTAATTAAATATTTAAGTAAATTAACAATGGCTATGTCATGATAATTACATTATGAAGATTTAAATTTTCTAATTTATACTCTTTTTATTGTCCAAAACTTTTACCGTGAACTATTTATTTTTAGAAAAAGGTATATTTTGTAAATAAAAGTGTATTTTACATTAGTAATGCTTATGATTAAAATTAATTTGAAGGTATCTTTGTAAATATAACTATTCATTTATCCTTTAGATCAACCCTAGTTCTGAACATAGCTCTGATACTTAAATGCAAGATTCTCTACTTCCTTATTTTCTTGGTTTTCATAGTTTAAAATATTGAAGAATTATGCCCACTAGAGTCTGGAAGCCCACTTAAATTTTTACAGGAAACTAAGACCAGGAGGTCACACTGAAAATTATTTAGTCTTAAGTGAGAATTTATTGAGAAACAAAAGTACATTGATTTTCAACAGGTTTCTTTTAGTTGAATGGTTGATAAACCTGCAAATTCTGTTCAAGTTTGCTAAATTAAAAGGAATATTTCAATTCTTTGTGTCAATAATACCAAAGATCTTGCATTGTCAGACAAAACAAATAAGGACTCAGAGAATTAAAAAAAAAAAAAAAAAAAAAAGGACTCAGAGCCCAAAGCATTACAGGACTTTGAATTTTGTTGTCACAAGACTGTGACTCAGCATGGAATGAAGAAATGATATGAAGATCAACATACATTTCTTTTTAATAATTCCCTACTTTTTCTAATTACCTACTCTTTCAAATAGTAACTTTTCCAAAAAGTTATTTGAAGGACATTTTATCAAGTGATCAATTATGGTTGCCTAGGTTGGGGACATACAAAAAACTGGACTCAGGGATCCCTGGGTGGCACAGCGGTTTGGCGCCTGCCTTTGGCCCAGGGCGCGATCCTGGAGACCCGGGATCGAATCCCACATCGGGCTCCCGGTGCATGGAGCCTGCTTCTCCCTCTGCCTGTGTCTCTGCCTCTCTCTCTCTCTCTCTGTGACTATCATAAACAAATAAAAATTAAAAAAAAAAAAACTGGACTCCTCTAATTTCAAAACAGAGCCCCCAAACACAATACAATATAATAACGGAGCTTGCTTTGCTCCATCATTTTCTCCCATACCTTCTTCGAGAATCTGCCCGTACAAATGATATGATCCTAGAAAATAATTTAATTTCTTTGTGTTCTGTCAAACAGAAGCAGTTATACTGCATTCCAGGTAATTGTCTGGTAAATGCATTATAACAGTAGATCTTAATTGCTGATTCCCTAGGATTTGGGGCTCCCATCCATACAATAAAGGAATTGGAAAGATCTCTCCCCAGATTTTGACTATGTGACTCTTGATTCCCCATTAGTTTGGGGAAAACACCTGTCTGCCTCCATTATGTCTTCCATGCTCCATTGGTTAAATTGAAACTGTAGAAAATATAGTATTGACAAGTTTATTACCATGTCTGTGCTTCAGTTTCCTTCTCTGTTAAATTGAAGTAGCAATAATACTTCCATGTCGGGTGGTGTTTGAAATAATAAAGTTCATAAATGAGAAATTTCTTATAAAAGTGCCTGAAAAGTATTATATATTCAATAAATGTTAGCCCCTTTCTACAATTACTAAATGTAAGATCAAAGACCTAGAGAAATTGTAAGTAGATCAGATGAGAAATTGTACCTTGTACTATCCCTCTCTTCACAATATTGAAAATAACAGAAACTTTGGCGATCGATCCTAGTTCTGAACATACCTCTGATACTTAAATGCAAGATTCTCCACTTCCTTAAACATTTTCTTGGTTTTCATAAAATGAGCATCACAGTGCCTAACTTACGGAATTATTGTGAAACTCAAATAAAATAATGCATATGAAGCTCAATGTTCAAAAATCTACTACTTGCTCTTGTTTCCTCATTGGAACTTCTTATAATGTTATAAATGCAGGAGGTACTCAAGATAGAAAAATGGTAGGAGACTTAGAAATTAAGAAGTTAAGTTCTGGAGCTACATAAAATTATATAGGATCTTGGCTCCAAAATTCATGGAAAAATCTTGGGAAAAGATATGTAACCTCATTTTCATCATTTATAAAATGAATAATACTATAACTCTGAGGTCTAATATAAGGATTCAATGAGCTCATTTATGTAAAAGCTTAGTACAGAACGTAGTATATAAAAATTAGATACTCAAATATTGGGATCCCTGGGTGGCGCAGCGGTTTGGCGCCTGCCTTTGGCCCAGGGCGCGATCCTGGAGACCCGGGATCGAATCCCACATCAGGCTCCCGGTGCATGGAGCCTGCTTCTCCCTCTGCCTGTCTCTCTTTCTCTCCCTCTCTCTGTGACTATCATAAATAAATTTAAAAAAATTAAAAAAAAAAAAAACATAGATACTCAAATATTTTTAGCATTAATATTATACATTTTTGCCATACCAGTGGACATAAATATAAATTAAGGATGTCATATTATTATTTTTTTTTAATTTTTTTTTTATTTATTTATGATAGTCACAGAGAGAGAGAGGCAGAGGCACAGGCAGAGGGAGAAGCAGGCTCCATGCACCGGGAGCCCGACGTGGGATTCGATCCCGGGTCTCCAGGATCGCGCCCTGGGCCAAAGGCAGGCGCCAAACCGCTGCGCCACCCAGGGATCCCATATTATTTTTATTACAAATTTTGAATAGCTTATTAAAAACACATAATATTTCAACAGGGGTAAATGAAGGTAGGTAGATAAGACATAGCATAGATTCCCTACCATGAACAATCTGCTCTTTCTTACCTGAAGGCTGGGTTTCTCACATGGGGGATCCCATTCTCTCATTTAAACAAAATCTTTCCCTCCTTGTCAGCTGATCTTCAGCCCACAGACCTGAAGATCAATATCTTGCTTAGGACAGTCCTTTAATGCTTTTGGTTTCTTTCCTTTGAATTCATTCACTCTCTCTACATTACTAGAATGTTCACATTCCCCTTTCACCTAGAAAAAAAATTATCTATATTAAACCTAGAAAAAATAAACATATCACACAGATATTAAAAATTTTAGTAGGTTGATCAAAAATTTTGCCATACAATTTGCTTCTTCACAGTCTTAGAATCATATCAGTATTTTACTGCTTAATCGTTTTATATTCAGACCCCCCTCACGGAAACACAGTCCAGTGACCTGCTTAGCCAGTAGATCCTTCTTCATATTCAACTGTTCTTGACCACGGAATATCAAAGGCTCATGATATGATTACATTTATGAATTTCTAAACAAGACAAAACAAATAAAGCTACTAATACTTTGATGGCTCTTGAGAAAATGACACTGATAACATCTACACACAAATCTCAAGCCCACTACAACCATGGTTTGCTATAGACAGAAGACAAGGCAGACAGAAGCTTTCCCCAAATTTTAAAAGTCATATTTTAATGATTATGGATTTTCCCCATCTAACAGTTTATTAGAAACATTAGATATAAATTATAATCAGAATGACTCAAGTACTCTTTTGAAGTAAAATGACTAATCTATTTATGAACCAGACTTAACTTACCAGCTACTTAACTCAGCAGAAAGATGTGTTGTAAGCTGAGGCTTCACATCTAAGATAAAGTCAAAATAAAAAAAAATTAACATTCCTCTGCAATAATGTCTCAAATTGCATAAAGTCTTATGAAATAACTCTTGTAATATATCATTAATAGAGATACATTTGGCAAACTGAGCCAAATTTGAGATTTTTAGCATATTGTTTTTCCATTTCTAAAAAAGAAATGTGTCTCTCTGATATTCACCTTTGCCTCTCTCTATATATAGATATACATATCTATATATATAAATACACACACTTTTAGATATTTATATTTCTATATTTTGATGTATTTTGATATATATTATATATATGCTTTTTGATATCAAATTGGTATTTAAAGCAAATTCTGAGAAAACATATTTATAGAATAGCTAACATCTCTGAGGGTTTAAAAATTTCCCATCAGTATACTTTTGCCAAAGATATGAATCATTGCTTAATATTCTCCCTAACAGTGATGCCAAAGTCCATAATTATATTTCCCTAATGCATCAGTATCCAAAGCACTGAGATTATTAGATGTGGGACACAGGACTATAAGGAAACATTGTGCATAATGTTCAAACAGAAAAATATTACAATAAATAAAATGGTATCAATTCTTTCATTTAAAAAATATTTACTTTCACCTACCTACCTCTAAGAAGTGTCAGTTGGGGCACCTGGGTGTTGGAATCAATTGAGCCTCAGGCTCTCAGTTTCTACTTGGGTTGTGGTTTAAGGGTTGTGAGATGGAGCCCCGTGTAGAGTTCCCTGATCAGTATAGAGTCTGTTTGGGACTCTCTCTTCCTCTTCCTCCCCAACTCCCAAAATAAATAAGAAAATCTTAAAAAAAAAAATCAAAATTAAAAGAGTCAGTTGGATAAAATACAGTGTAGAGAATGCCTTAGGTGGACAAAACATCTCTGCTTCAATGAGGCTGGAGACTGAAGGAAGAGAAAGATAATAAACAAAACAAACAAATATATTACAAGCAGCATATTCAAAAGCAAAGAACAGGGGTACTGTTAGTCCTTTTTTCTTTTAATTTATGGAAACTTTATTAAATAGTAAGCCTTTGACTTTTTTATGTTGTACAGGTATTGCTACTTGACGGTCTCTTGAATTAGCATTTTGTCTTTTTTATACCTAAAAAGTCTTGCCTTCATATTTAATCTAAAACTGCCACTATTTGATTTAACTTTAAAAAAAAAATTTACTTTTTCCTTATTGTGTACCTAAAAGCTTGTTAGACCTTTTCATCTATTATTGAAATTGTCTTAAACAGCAGATGTCTATGAATGCATCTATTTTAATAGTTTCTTGGTAAATTTCCACAATATTTTTAAGATATCTGCATGCTTAGATTTTTAATTTTCATGTTTTATTCCTCATTTCAAGAAAGTTACCTTTAATTTCCTTTATTATATAGAGAACTTATAAAGGGAATTTGCTTTAATCTATTTGTTTTCTGACTGTAATAACAGGAAGACTTAGAATTCTTATAGTATATCTCAACTTCTTTGATAGAAATATTAATTGTAATCTATGTAGGCAACAGGTGTGTGTAGGCCGATGGGGAGGGAGCTCTAAATCCAGACTTTCTGGTTTCAAACAACAACTGTACTACTGTTTCAATAGACTTTAGTCTTAATGTAATAAAGGGATTTTACATCATAGTAAAATATTTTAAAACTCTTCAGTATTGAGGTGTTTCCTGCAAGTATCTTACCTTTACCATTTTGTTCTGTTTTCTTCAATTTACTTCCTTCAATGAACTACCCTCTACTCTCTTCTGTGTCTACTTTTGCTCACTAAATTAAGTTTCATCAATTCCAGCCATCTGTATTCTGAATACAAAGCAATTCGGAAAGCTTTGAATCTCAATCTCCTGTCCTTTGTGGAAGAGAGAAGTGAGTATGATTTGTTCATTTTTAAACTAACATTTGTTTTTGGTTTTCATATTTTTCTGTTTTTGAAATCGTGTTCAAGAGACCTGATAAAAAGGATGGTAAACACAGACTACATTTATATTATTCCAGACCCCATTTCCTCAGTTCCTTGGCCAAAGCATTAAAATCTATGTTTCCTTAAGTTTATCTCAATGCTCTAACTTTACCAGGTGTTGCATTGTTAAAACTCCTTCCTTGTTTCCCAATTCAGCATGCAGTCTCTTCCTTTCAAGCTAAAATTTTCCTGGTGAGCTTTTTAATGTTTACATGCTCCTTAAATAAATAATGCATAAAGTTACAATATTATGCTTTTAGCCTATAAACAGTTTGCCTCATATTAACTTTATTTAAATCAGCCAATGGCTGCAATGATTTGGTGAAGCATGCCTTGACCTGGGAATTAGAGATAAATTTTTGGATATTCATTTAGTCAGAAAGACACTAAAATTCTGTGAAACAGCTTTATTCTTATATAAAATAGGGTATATAGGGTATATTGTAATTCCATAAAGTGGAAAAGGTGGTAAACTATCTAAAATTATTAAGAAAATTGCTAAGGGAGCTGGATCTAATATATATATATATATATATATATATATATATATATATATCAAATAAATAGACTGTATTAAACCTAGGAATAAAAAGTAGAATAGGCAATATGAGGTTCAATTTATAATAATAAGAAAACAATAAGTTATTTACAAATATATTTTACTAAGAGAAACTCTAGATCAATAGGAAATTGTATGACCTTAATTAAAACAATAAAATAAACACTGACAGAATCATATCTCAAAGATTTAGATCAAAAATAGTATCATAAAAACAGTAATTTCCTGAATTAATATATAATTGTAATTTTATTTTCAATTCAGATCCAAAGACATTTTTGTTTTCCTTTTTAATAACATAATCCTAAGGTTTATAAAGAATTGGTGCTCAAGAAGAGGCAAAACAAAAACAGAAACAAAACCCAAATCTATATTAATTGAGATTGTCTTCAATCATATTCAATGAGAAACAGTTTAGGAACTTAAGCAAATCTATTCTGATGTAACAATAAGTCCATAAAAATAGAGTTATGTATACAATGATAGTATTTATTTATTTATTTATTTATTTATTTATTTATTTATTTTTTAATTTTTATTTATTTACTTATGATAGTCACAGAGAGAGAGAGAGGCAGAGACACAGGCAGAGGGAGAAGCAGGCTCCATGCACCGGGAGCCTGATATGGGATTCGATTCCGGGTCTCCAGGATCGCACCCTGGGCCAAAGGCAGGCGCCAAACCGCTGCGCCACCCAGGGATCCCCCAATGATAGTATTTAAAACCATGATACAGTTGATTGAATGATGTAGTTGCTGATATAGCTGGGACTCAATCTTTCCAGGTTTTTGCTCTACCATGTTTTTCACAAACACTTGCCATTATTATTGCAAAGTGGCTACTCTACCTCTAGCCTTTTTCATTTTCTTTTTAAGTAGGCTCCAAACACACTGTGGAGCCCAAGGTGGGGTTTGAACTTAGGTGCTTGAGATCAAGACTTGAGCTGAGATCAAAAGTCAGACACTTAACCAACCGAACCACCCAGGTGCCCCAGTCGTTTTTTTTTTTTTTTTTTTTTTTAATGTAGTTGATGCCATCTTTATTTACAGACTAATAAAAAATATTAAATTCAACTAGATATATTACATTTGTCATACATCCTATAGTTGTGAGGCCAGCCCTACGTGGAAGACTGAATAGGTGAAGAGTGGGTTACATAATAAGGATGTCAAATAACATGCAACTTATACATCAATCTCTATATTTTGTTTCTGAACATGAAAACAAAATAAGGCACTGTGTAGGGAATAAAACCAGGACCAAGGACAAGCTGTGTTAACTTTTGACAACTGTTCAGTTATAATTACCAAGACTCACAACATTTTCATCTCTCTTAAACTTGTTTTACCAGCCTCATAACCAAATGTTATGAACACTCTCTGTTCATCACATCACAAACCCTCCTTAATGTCCATTTCCCAGTTACCCCACCCCACCATCCACCACCCCTCCAGTAACAGTCAGTTTGTTTCCCAGAGTTAAGAGACTCTCATGGTTTGTCTCTCTCTCTGATTCCTTCCCATTCAATTTTCCCTCCCTTCCTCTATGATCTTTTGCAGTGTTTCTTATATTCCACTTGAGTGAAACCATGAAAATTGTCTTTCTCTGATTGACTTATTTCACCCAGCATAATACTTCCAGTTTCTGCGAAGTATTCATCCTTTCTGATGGCTAATATTCCATTGTACATATAGACCACATCTTCTTATCCATTCATCTGTTGTGTACTTCTAAACACCTTCCAGGAAGCTCACAGTAGCATCTGAGCAAGAGTGCTCTTGTGTAGACTTTGCAGACCAAGGTTAAGCAGGAACGAGGAGCAAAGTGATTTGTACAATTTTAAACTACCCAGAAAATTTTTCCTTCTGCTTTTCAGTCATTGAAAGCTACTAACATCATAACCACCTCATACAATCCATATTATACAGCATCTTCATAGAAATGCCAATTCAAGGCTGTTCAAAGACACTTTGTGGATTTATTAGATTGTTCTTGAAAATCAAAAGGTTTTAGCAATTATTTCCAAAGGCTTCTGTCTAATAAAGGATATTCTCTGAAAAAAATGCCATGGCCATCCCATCTGCTGGCTGTGTTTTTTAAAAAAAATAAGAGGCAGCCGGGTAACTCAGCAGTTTAGCACCACCTTCGACCCAGGGCCTGATCTTGGAGACCCGAGATCGAGTCCCATGTTGGGCTCCCTGCATGGAGCTTGCTTCTCCCTCTGCCTGTGTGTGTGTCTCTTTCTCTCCTCTCTGTGTCTCTCATGAATAAATAAATAAAATCTAAAAAAAAATAATAAGAATAACATGGTGTTAAGTCACAGAAAAACAACAACAACAACGCTTTCAGATACGCTACGATGGAATTATTTTTGCTAAATGAATACAGTGGCTAAAATTTAGCTTGCAGGGGATCCCTGGGTGGTTCAGCGGTTTAGCACCTGCCTTCGGCCCAGGGCATGATCCTGGAGACCCAGGATCGAGTCCCACATCGGGTCCCCTGCATAGGGCCTGCTTCTCCCTCTGCCTGTGTTTCTACCTCTCTCTCTGTGTCTCTCATGAATAAATAAATAAAATCTTTAAAAATAAATAAATAAAATAAAATTCAACTTGCAGATATCATGTCATGTCTGGGATATATATTTGGTGCAGGTGGAATGCATAGGGGAAAAACATTTTTCTTTTAAGAGGCTTAGCCTGTCAGAAGCAACCAATAACATGCAGCTTGCTTATTCAGTTGTACAATTAAATACTAGCTTTTGCTTGGGGATAACATTATGCTACAAAGTATTTTAATATCAGTAACAATATACACTGCAGAAGTACGTTTCCACTACAAATTAACACAGTGATATACGTATTAAAACCACTCAAAATAACCCATAATTGAACAATAGCTAAAATAAAACATTTATAAAGAGCAAAACCAAATGAAATATATACATTGTACAGACTTACCAATGAACAAATATATAATGCATCTAGGGAAGAGAAGTTAATGTGTTTCATATCACATAACATCTGAATATGAGACATGAAGATACTCATAATGCTCCAAAAGTGTTGTAGGCTTTCTCCCACTTAATAGTCCCTTAAAGTTATCTTCTTTAGAACAATGATCTTGGCAAACTATGGCCTCTTTAAAAGCAATGTTTACACTTTTTCCAGCAGGGTACAGTGGCCTGTCAGGACAGTAAATAAGAAATCTAGGTAGGCAACATCTGAAATAGTATGCAAAATAAGAACCATGAAAGTATATTTGCTTTCTCAGGCATTAATTCAATAAGGAATTTGTTTTGGAAAGGACAAATAATTTTTGGGGGAGAGAATTTGGAACCCAGAGATATTTCTGAATATATCTAAAGAATGTATTAGGTGATAAATATATAGTTTTATTAATATACTCCCTTTTTTAGGTATTCTCTGTCATTAGCAATTTTTCTCAATATACGTATTTAGTATTTATTCATTCCACACATATTTATTAGTTATTATACACTAGCTATTATTCCAGGAACATAGTGAAAAAACCCACAGATACCATGCCTTCCTTGAGCTTGCATTTAATTGATACAGTCACTGAATAAGGTTAATACATAAAAAATATAACAGGTTAAATACTTTTAAGTATAAGGATAAAATAAAACAATGAAGAGAGATCAAAAGAATCCAGGTATGGATGTGAATGTGTATGGACATTCTAAAGACATCGAGCAGCCTATCGACTGATGAATGGATAAAGAAGATGTGGTATATATCTATAATGGAATATTACTAAGCCATAAAAAAGAATGAAATCTTACCATTTGCAATGACATGGATAGAGCTAGAGAGTATAATACTAAGTAAAATTAGTCAGTCAGAGAAAGACAAATACCATGTGATTTACTCATATGTAGAGTTTGAGTAACAAAACAAATAAGCAAAGGGAAAAGAAGAGAGAGAAGGAGGCAAACCAAGAAATAGACTCTTAACTGTAAAGAACAAACTGATGATTACCATAGGGGAAGAGGCAGGTGGGGGGAGGGATGAAATAGGTGATGGGGATTAAGTAGTGCACTTGTTGTGATGACTGGGTATTATATGGAAGTGTTAAATCACTATGTTGCACACCTGAAGCTAATACTACACTCTAAATTAACTAACTGGAATTTAAATAAAAACTTTAAAAAAGAAGTTGGCCAGGAAAGAATTCACAGAGAAGTTGACTTCTGAATAATGAGTCAGGAGAATAAGTTGACTAGCTGTACAAATACCTGAATAGGGATGCTTCCCAGGACCAGCCATGCGGGGGAAGTTCAAGATAACAGGCCAATGAAGGTGGATAGAACAAGCAGGAGATGTCATTAGAGAAGTAAGGGGTCCAAATTATGTGGAGTGCCTAGAACTTAGCTTTTTGACTTTGAATAATGTTGCCCAGTTGACAATAAAAAGTGAGAGCAAGTACAGAAGAAAGCAGACCAGATCGGGGTTTATTACAATAATTCACTGAGCATGGATGGGTACATGGAGAGAAGGAGGGGTTCAAGGGAGAGGTTAGTGTTGCAAGATTAAAATTTTGGGCTCATCCACACATAAAGACTATTTAAAACCACTAGATTGTGTGAAATGATGAAAAAAAAAAGAGTTTTAAGCCCCAAGCCCTATGACAGTCCAACATAGAGTTTAGTGAGACAACCAAGTGTAATGAAAAGATTTTTGGTAAGAGGAAAACCAGCAGAGTATGGTGACCCCAAAGCCAAATCAAAATGTCTCAAGGTAAAAAGAGGGTTCAACTCTGTGAAATTCCGGATACATCAATGCAGAAACCATTGACAATCCTGAAAAGAGCAGCTTCAGTGAAGTGGGAGAGGAGATAATCTGATTTGAGAAATTAAGTAAATCTGGAGAAGGAAAATTATTACATACAGTGTAAGATGAAAAAAATCAGAACGGGGGAATTGGATTGGAAAACAAGGAACAGAAGGGAATTTTTTGGTTTATTTTTATTTTTATTCTAATAGGCTTCATGCCCAGCATGGAGCTTGAACTCAGGACTCTGAGATTTTACCCACTCATCTAGCCAGGTGCCCCTGTTTGTTTTATTTTGGATGAAAGAAAGTTTATTTTGTTAAAGGATAAATTTTAAAAGAGGATATAATCATGATTTTTATGTAAATAATGAACCAACACATCAAAGGTTTTATTTAACTCAAGTTTGAATGCAGAAACCAATAAGATGTTACCATTGGTTCAGACCACCACAATATGTTCCACACATTTATGTCTGGTAAGGAATGCTGAAATGAATTTGTAAGTAGATGCAAAACTAGCAAAATATCCACAAGGCTCCAATCAGTTGCGTTTCATTGGACCTGTTTTGCATTTCTATGGACAGGCATTCTTGGCATTGCTAGTATTTTCTATGAGTTAACTTCCTTATCTATAGCACTGTAAAATATCCTAATCAAAGACAATGAAAGGAGAATAATCTGAATGGAAGTAAGGACATTCACTAAATTGCAAAGAATCTCATCATTTTCCCTACAGTTTTATGTAGATATCAATGATTCCGTTGGAGAGAGGATAATTGCTCTTGCAGAGAAAGAAAGGGGAATCAGTGAAGAGATGACAAAGATGTTCTTGAGAAGGTGAGAAGTTTTAGTTTTCAATAATACAAATCTGACTGGACTGGAGGACAAAGCTTCTGAAGCAGTGTCAAAGTTCACAGTTTTGCTGGTCTTTCCCAGAGCCTCTGCTCATTGTACAGCAGAAAGTGATCTTTCACATTTCTGCTCTGCGGCTGTTCTCTGACTTGTACCTGTTTAAGCCTTTCTTGAGGCCTCTGATATAGCTGTTGAAAGACAAAGAACAACTTAAAGTATATCAGTGTATTTTTCAAGAATTTTTGCAGTCGATATTTTCACTTCCACTTGTTGGCTATTTTAAACTGAGTCACAAAAACAAAACAAAACAAAACAAAAAACTGAGTCATAACACTGCTATTTTTCTCTTCACGCTCTCCACCCATTTTAGGAAAGCCTCAGCAACAGTAACCCATCTTTATTTAGTATGTCTCCTGTATCAACTTGAAACAAATTCTTCTGCAAGCATTTCATGTTCAAAGAGTTTACAAAGAATTTTCAAGTTTCTCTTCTGTTCTAATCAATTATTCAATGGCCTGATTTTAATCCTAGATGTTTCTGATTTGGGGCAAATTTTAATTTCTCCAAGGTGACTTTAAATTACCACTAAAAACAAAAACAAGGGATGCCTGCATGGCTCAGTAGTTGAGCATCAGCCTTTGGCTCAGGGCATGATCCCAGGCCCTGGGATCGAGTCCCACATCAGGCTTCTCTCGAGGAGCCTGCTTCTCCCTCTGCCTATATCTCTGCCTCTCTCTCTCTCTCTCTCTCTCTCTGTGTGTCTCTCATAAATAAATAAATAAATAAATAAATAAATAAATAAATAAATATAAATCTTTATTAAAAAATAAAAATAAAAACAAAACAAAACAAACCCCGAACAAAACAAAACCTTCCTTTCAATCCTACAGTGCTAAAAAATGCACCATTGAGTTTAAGTGATATTTTCCACTTGCTCATTCTAAGAAAAATGTAAGCTCACCAATAACAGAAATGTGAATGTCACATTAATTTTTTCCATCCTTATATCTCACTTTTCCAGGGAAAGGTGCTAGAATTAGCTGGAGAGGTACAATTTGTTTATATATGAACAGAGTTAGAAGAATAAGTGCCTTGGAGCAAAAGTAAAGGTTTTGTTGTGGGGCTTGGGATGATATGCTAGTGTTGGGCATATGAGATGTGTGCCCAGAATGCCACTGGCTATAAAAATGACCAGAGTAGAAGCTGAATTTGTTGAGAAATATCATGGCATATAAATTAGGAACTGTTAGGATATTCTTTAATAGATGCAGGTAAAAGTTCAGAATTTTTTTAGCATTGTTTGGTGGCTAGAATTGGCTTCATTGAATGTAGCCAATACCCCAAAATGAGCTACATGGGCTTGCATTGTTAATCTGTGTGGCACGGTGCCTTGGGTTGTCTGCTGATAAATATTCTAAGTTAGTTGCACAGACAAGGGATCAATGGGGTAGAAGAGATATAAATAAGAAAACTAGAAAAAGTATAGCAGAGAGGAGTCTGGGTAAATATGGGGAATCTTAATCTTTTGCTCATATTTAGGGCTACCCATGTTACATAGAGACACAGAGGCAAGCATTATGCATTTTAAAGGTTTCAGAGTAGAGAAGTCATATATTCAACAAGCTCTGTGGGGAAAATAAGGATGCCTTTCAGTTTATGTCCTTACTTCCCATGACGTGGCACCAAAATTTCCTTATGGCATTCTTCATCTCCATGTTTCTTAGTGTGTATATGAGAGGGTTGAGCATAGGGGCAAAGACAGTGTAAAAAAGAGCAAACACTTTGTCTTCTGGTAATGTAGTTGCTGGTCGAATATAAATAAAGAGTAAAGGAGCAAAAAAGAGAACCACCACAGTGATGTGGGAACTGCATGTGGAAAGAGCTTTGTGACGATTCTCTGCAGAGTAGGACCTGATAGTATATAGGATCACAGCATAGGATACCAACAAGACGACAAAAATCACCAGACCCATCAGTCCCGAATTGGCAACGACCAGAAGACCGATTCTGCTTGTATCCTTGCAAGCCAGCTTCAGCAAAGGGTACACATCGCAGAAGAAGTGATCTATTTCATTGGGGCCACAGTAGGGTAAAACGATGGCAAGGAGAAACTGACCGAAGGAATGAAGGAATCCACCAATACAGGAAGCTGCAAGAATGGCATCACATTTCCACCGGCTCATGATGAGGGTGTAGTGCAGGGGTTTGCAGATGGCCACATAACGGTCATAGGCCATCCCGGTGAGGATGAAGACCTCAATTCCTCCAAAGAAGTGCATGGTAAAGAGCTGTGTCATGCAGCCATTGTAGGAAATGACCTTCTTTTCAGACAGCAAGTCAATGATTAACTTGGGGGTCACAGTGGAGGTGTAACAAAGGTCTGCCAGGGATAGGAAACTCAAGAAGAAATACATTGGGTGGTTAATAAGTTGACTGCAGATGATAGAAATCATGACAAGTAGGTTTCCAATCAAAATTGCAATGTAACAGAGTAAGAACAGTAAAAAGCAGAGGAACTTCTATTTCCTTTTTCTGAGAAAGTCCTAAAAGAATAAATTCTGTGATGTTATTCCTATTTTCCATGATCCAGAGCAGTTTGTGGCTACCTGAAATTAGATAAATTATGAATTCTTATGATATATACTTAAATATGGAGATACATATCATTTGTTGATAAGGGGCAGATTATAATGAAAAGTGTCCAAAGGTCGAATAAAACAGAAATTTGTATTTAATTGATGAAGGCTTTTCTGCAGATCTTTTTATTCCTTTCCTGAAAATATTAATTAGTGATAAACATCTTGGGTGCCTGAAATGAAGACTAACACTGTAAAATACAGTATATTTATGTAATAATTCTATTAACATATACTATAAAACATGACTGAATATTATGCCCCAAAAGCATTACAAAAATGGTGTTTTTAGACAAGGAAAAATGTGTCTTTGCTGTTCTTATTCTTTAGTATTGAGAAAATACATTGAGAGAAAACACAAAAAACTGAAAATGTATGTAGTACAATAAGTGGATAAAGTTATATGTGAGAAATTTCCTGCTGTATGTCCCACGTGGAAAGGAAACAAATAGAAAAATCAACCAATGTATTTAGAACCATGAAATATTTATTTATTTATTTATTTATTTATTTATTTATTTATTGTGTGTTTATTTATTTATTTTTAAAGATTTTATTTATTTATTCATGAGAGACACACACACACAGAGAGAGAGAGAGAGAGACAGGCAGAGGGAGAAGCAGGCTCCATGCAGGTAGCCTGACATGGGACTCCATCCCGGTTTTCCAGGATCACAACCTGGGCTGAAGGTGCTGCTAAACTGCTGAACCACCTGTGCTGCCCCAGAACCATGAAATATTTATGAAGCAGTATAATCAGTTATATTTGTCTTATGCTAATTTGTAAATATGCTTAATTTACAAATGAAGAATTGATTATATTTCATAGTCAATAAATGGATAGCAAGAGAAGTACGATTATCTCTATTTTTCAGAACATTATGATCTCAAATGTCTTTGACACTCAGTAAGGCATTGAGGATAATGGTGGTAAGTATAGCTTGGATTTTAGAGTCTCCCATAAGGTCTTACTCACATAAATTGGCTTCTTTTTAATTGATGTACAAGAATTTTTCACCTTTTCCTAACTGTATCCTGGAAGTGTGTGCTCCCTTCACTTAGCACATTGCCTATCTTAACATCTCTTTCCTTCTTTTCTCTTTCATTCCCATTGAATTTAACTCCTGTCAGTATAATAATGTACAACCAGCTCTATTAATATGTCTTTAGTAATAACTATTAAACGTCAGCACAGAGAAATATTTTTGTGCTGGTAGACTTTCAAGTGTCATCGATAGACTAGGGAAGAATTTTTGAGAAAGAAGCTTTCAACTTTCCACTCTATTATACTGCCAATTCCCTGCTTCAGCTACATAGAACACTGAGCCTTAGTATTTAAAATATCTTATGTTAACTATTCATAATCCAATATATTTACAATGGATTTCCAAAACTATAACACTTTCCTTCCCCTTTTGCCTTTCAGTGGAGCTACCATTCATATTTATGTACATAACTCTTTAAAGTAGGGTTTTGAAAAGAAAATCATATAAATCTACCCAGGGTATGAGAGTTAACATCAAATGACATGAATTGATATTTTGCTATCCTTTATGCCAATAAAATGAAGAAAATATATTGATAGTGGTCAAATAAGCCATCTCACTCAATTAATAATTGCCTTTTAGGCTTTTAAAATTATTCCCAATAACTTAAAAGAATTGAGTGCTCTAGTATAACTTCTCCCAAAAATTCTTTTCTGTGATTTAGGGAAAGGAAATGCAAGTTAAAGTTTTAATCAAAATTCTGTCTTTACTTCATGATTGACTTGCTGCATGAGCTGATCAATTAGCTTAAGTTTTCCTTGATTTTTTCCCTTAATGGCAGTAAAATTCTGCTAGATCTAATCTGCAGAGGACTTTTTGTCAGGGAACAGATTAAATCGCATTTGAAAAATACAGTGCAAGTTTAATTTGTGGAGTCTGTTTCAGACCTAAAGTGGAAACTACATGGAATGATTTGGGTTGATCAGGAAAATAAGCAACATTTAAAAAAAATACAGATTAGTTTGTTTTAGCAAATACTCAGATATTTCAGACAAAATTTACTATTCTTTTAAAAACTATGATCATGTGAATGCACCTAATCTACTTTGTTAGAAAGATGAGGGGGGAAAGATGTGAAAAAGACTTATTATTTAATTTACTTCTAGAAATACAAAATCTATGTAGCACATGACTCAAAAACTATAATCTCTGTTCCTGAATCACTATAAAGTATTATTTCCCATATTTTCAAGTATTTCTATAGAAAGCTAAGAAAGAATGACTCTTATATAAGACAAGATTCATTTCATATTTTTAAAGCATAAATAATAGTATCACTGTATCAGTAGCAATCCCTTAAAACACTGGGCTGAACAAAACATTATCTCCTTCATCCAACTTTATTACTTCTTAACTGGATGATTTTCATATGCTGCATTCCTTCCTTCTATGTATTCAGTTTAACTCTAAGTGAACTGTGTTTTTTTTTTTTTTTAATACTTTATTTATTCATGAGAGACACACAGAGAGAGGCAGAGACAAAGACAGAAACAGGTTCCCTGCTGGGAGCCTGAATCTGGACTTGATCCCAGGACCCCAGGATTATAACCTGAGCCAAAGGTAGATGCTCAACCACTGAGCCACCCAGGTGCCCCTGGACTGTGGGTATTAAACTAGAGCTTTAAGGCAACTTCTGGGCCCTGTCTTATCCGGGATTCTGACCTAAATTTGAGTCAGCCTCTGGCTGTTGATGGCTGGTTGCCTTTCTTCCAAACACACCAGATTAATTTCACAGCTTCATGGTAATTATTTCTCTTAACTCTTTTAAGGTCACCTGAGTTAATTGCACAATATCAAAAAAAATGGTCTTTCTCCCCATAAAAGCAGGATCCCTTTCCATGGATCCTTCATAGCCTGCTACTTTACACTCCCTAAACACTTTTACCTTTATGTACTGGGTAGGCAGAAATCTCTAGCAGTGCCTATAGGCTTAAACTTCAGTATCCTTTCCTAGAACTCCTGAGGGCTCTCTGCAGCACCAGGATGGGACCTTTACAATTCCCAATCAAGCTGTTCAATCCTGTCAGGGTCAGTTCAGCTCCTACAGACTCCTGTAGCCGGTAATGCAATGCAATGCACATTCCAATGTTTTAAATCCTTCCTACTTAGAACTACATTGTTTCATATTGTATTTTTTTGTCTGATTGTTAAATGCTTCGGCTTTTCTCTCTAAAGGAATCTTGGCAGGCGTTAGTACCAGTACATAAATGGACCCAGAGTAAAAACAAAGCAAAGAAAAAAAAATTATACCTTTCTGGACAAATTATGTGAACTTTCTGAACCTTATTTTTTGATCTATCAGGTAAGGAAAATAAATTTCATCTCCTGTCAACTTGGAAAAAGCCACATGAGTGAATGAATCATGCTTACTACGTGCTAGGCACTGTGCTTTATGGGCAAAAACCTAAAGTCACCTCTGCTTCCTTGAAGTTCTTATATAGTAAGATAACTATCTGGTTCTTCCATAGTAAGACTGTGATTGGATAATTAAATCATGAATTGTGAAGGATTTGATGAAAATAACAATACATTCATAATTTAATCAACTAGATGACAGCTGGCCCCAGCATGTATTAAAATATTAATTCCTGGGATCCCTGGGTGCCTCAGCGTTTTAGCGCCTGCCTTCGGCTCAGGGAGTGATCCTGGAGACCAGGGATCAAGTCCTGCGTCAGGCTCCCTGCATGGAGCCTGCTTCTCCCTCTGCCTGTGTCTCTGCCTCTCTCTCTCTCTCTGTGCCTCTCATGAATAAATAAATAAAATCTTTAAAATTTTTTTTAATTCCATTTCTTTCCTTATTATAGCCACACATTATATTTTGATCTTTTTAAGTAATTAGTATGTATTTACCAATTAATGAAAAAGTTTACTTTCAATGTTTAAAAAAATGGAATGGAAGTTCATTTTAATTATGTATCGATTATCATTATCATGTTTTGTCTTATATTGGAGAGATACAAAATACAGAATGTTAATAGTCAAATTTACTTCTGAATGATAAGAGATACAGAAGTAGCCATTTAGAAAGGTCTTTTTGATTTCCACCAGTATCATGTTAGTAAGAATTATTTGGTAGTCACATAAATCTCATCCCTGTAACATTCTCTCATTCCTTACTCAGTCCATTGGCTTACTGTGGAGATGACACTCTCGAGTGTAGTCTTACAGGTTAACATTCATGGCACTTTCCTTATAACCCGTGGTCCTCTGCACTAATGGTCCCCCAAACCAGTTACAAACCCAGTGTTGCTTTATTCTTCCCTCTTTCACCCACACTGGAGGCATATTAAGATCAACTTTATTCATTTCCTATTTTAACAGATAGCCCGGATTTAGCAGAATCAGAATACGTGGTGTTTAGATGCAAACTATGAATATGACACAGTCAGATAACTAACAAATAGGAATAGTCACTTGATACACTCTGTATTTCTTGAATTTTCCTCTTCAGATTTTCTCTGTATCATTCAACAAAATACAAATCATTAATTTTCTGTTTTATTTATTTCCCCTGAACTTGTAATGAAAAAAAAATTGAACACTATCATGTTTTGAATTTTTTTATGCAACTGACACAGAAAGGATAAATTATTATATATGGTTGTATAAAAATATGTAAACACAAGAGATGTTCTGTATTACCAAATAGATGAAGCAATAGTTTCAAAAGACCTTGTATGTAAATTACGGCTGAAGTTTTCCAATAAACATTAGCCAAGGCATAAATAATCATTAAATTAATATTTTAACAATAAATTCTAAAATAATATTTCTTTTTTTTTAAAAGGTATTATTTATTTATGATAGTCACAGAGAGAGAGAGGCAGAGACACAGGCAGAGGGAGAAGCAAGCTCCATGCACCGGGAGCCCAACGTGGGATTCGATCCTGGGTCTCCAGGATCGCTCCCTGGGCCAAAGGCAGGCGCTAAACCACTGCGCCACCCAGGGATCCCTAAAATAATATTTCTTATTGATCTAAGGACAGTGACTAATTGTGAGTTGGTTAAATAAAACTTAATGTGTGTCCAAGTCACCAAATATCTGTCTTATAAGTAGGGTACATGCCATGATTCAAAACTACCACACTTAGAATTAAGGAATAAAGTCAGTGAATATGTCTTAATAAATTTCACTTTGCAGATGGTTGGGAAGACTCCTAAAGCTAGAACTTACCTGTTCTCTGAGGTAAGGTATCCAGTTTTCTGCAAAAGCAAATTCAAGAGTCTTCCCAGTTGTGTTTTAATATTCAATAGAGGAATAAGCTGATATCTTCAGCATTTATGTTGGCAGCTATTTCTTATTGCTCCCCAAATAGCACATTTATGACATTCTCTAGGGGAAATGAAAACAAAGACAATCCATGGTTCTTTTCTGATTCCCAAACAACTTTACCTGGGAGATATTTAACTTGCAGAAATTTATTGCAGAATATCTGTGAGTTTAGAAATTCCCATTAGGATAATTTGACCTATGTTATGCTGAAATATTTTTTAATTTCAAAAAAAATTTTTAACTTTATCCCAAGTCCTAAAAGTAATTCTATCAAGTCAGATTTTTCCTATACATATATGGAAACTAAGATCGGATCAGATTCCATTTAATATGGGAATAGTTATAGGGGAACTGTGATGATCTCAAAGAAAGGTTATAAAACTGGCACTTCTGAAAAAAAAATAGAAAGTGGAGAAAACTGAGTTATAGATAAAAATAAAGCATTAATGTTGCCTCAATTTGCAGTTTGTGGTGATGCTGAATATTCCAACAGGCATCTCCTATTGTCTAGTAAAAACTTTTTACTAGTTATTTACCAAAGATACAAATGTAGTGATCCAAAGGGGCACTTGTACCCCAATGTTTATAGCAGCAATGTTCACAATAGCCAAACTGTGGAAAAAACCCAGATGTCCATCAACAGATGAATGGATAAAGAAGATATGTTATATATACACACAATGGAATATTACTCAGCCATGAGAAAGGATGAACACTTACCATTTCACATCAACATGGTTGGAAGAACTGGAGGGTATTAGACTGAGTGAAATAAGTCAATCAGAGAAAGACAATTCAGTGCAATGGATTATAGGGAAGGAAGGGAAAACTGAATGAGAAGAAATCAGAGAGAGACAAATCATGATATTCAACTCTAGTGAACAAACTGAGTGTTGCTGGAGGGGAGGTAGGCGGGGAATGGGGTAACGGTGATGGGCATTCAGGAGGTCATGTGATGTGATGAGCACTGGATGTTATATGCAATTGATGAATTACTGAACTCTATATCTCACACTAATGATGTACTATATCTTGACTAATTGAAAATTAATTTAGGAACTTCCATTTATTTTTATTATTTTTTAAAGATTTTATTTATTCACTTGAGAGAGAGAGAGAGAGAGCAAGCAAGCACAAGTGGTGTGATAGGCAGATGGAGAGGGAGAAGCAGAAACCCTGCTGAGTAGGAAGCCTAATGCAGGACTTGATCCTAGGACCTCAAGATTATAGCCTGAGCTAAAGTCAGACACAACCCACTGAGCCACCCAGGCACCCCTAATAAAAAGTTTTTAATAAACTACCACAATCTGTTGTCCTTTCCTTCTCAAGGTCCTTGGCTGTTGATTTTTCTGTCAAAAATTCATCTAAGCAATTCCTTTATACACCTCATCCCCAGAATGGAAGGTATTTCAAGTCTTTTTTGTGGTTTATTTTTTTAAGATTGTATGTTATTTATGTATGTATTTATTTATGTATGTATTCGTTTATTTATTTATTTATTTGAGAGAGAGAGAGAACACAAGCAGGGGGATCAGCAGGCAGAGGGAGAAGCAAACTCCTCCCTGAGCAGGGAGCCTCACTCAGGGCTCAACCCCAGGACCCTGAGATCATTATCTGAGCTGAAGGCAGGCACTTAACATAATGAGCCACCTGGTGCCTCTCTGTGATTTATTTTTGTCTTATAACTGATTTCTCAGTAACTGTATCTTCTCTGATGTAATTTTCCTCAGGAGCCATGGGCCATATTCCTCAAATTTATTTGCATATGAAATTTGGCAGTTCAACACATTTCAGTGTGTAACTCAGTGGCATTAATTTCACTTACAGTGTTGTGCAATGATCCCTACAGGTTATTTGCAAAACTTTTTCTTCATCTCAAACAGAAACTATGTGCTCATCACCCTTCCTTCTGCCCCTAGTATCCTCTGATCTATTTGTCTCAATGAAATTGCCTCATCTAGGTATTTCATGTAAGTGGAATCATAGAATATTTATCTTCTTGCAAATGGCTTATTTCACTTAACATAGTTTCAAGGTTTATCCATGTTGCAGCATGTGTCAGAACTTCATGCCTTTTAATGGAAGAATAATAGTCCATTGTATGATTGTATGAATATAGCACATTTCATTATCCATTGTCCGTGGATGGACACTTGGATTGTCATCACCTTTTGGCTATTGTGAATAATGCTACCATGAACATTGATATACAAACATCTCTTTGAGCCCCTAATTTTAATCATTTTAGGTATGTAACTATTAGTGCTATATGGTAATTTCACTTACAGCATTTTGAGAAACCACCAACCCCAGTATGGTGGCTGCACCAGTTACATTTCCCACCAGCACTGTACAAGAGTTCCAGCCAAATTCTAGACATCTTGGACCACACCTGTTCTTTTTCTTGCTCCTCCTCTTTCTGCTTTTTCTTGCCTTTTTAGTGAGTATGAAATGGTTTATTATTGTGGTTTTAATCTGTATCCCTCTAGTGAATAATGATGGTGAACACCATTCATGTACTTATTTTCCATTTACAGATCTTCTCTGGAGAAATGTCTATTCAAGACCTTTACCTATTTTTTTAATTGGATTGTTTGTCTTTTGTTGTTGAGTTATAGGAGTTCTTTATATCTTCCGAATATTGATCATCTATCATAAATAATTCATAAATGTTTTCACCAATTCTTTAGACTGCCTTTTTATTTTCTTGACACTATCTTTTAACACACAACAGTTTTTAATTTTGATGGAGCCCAATTTATCTATTTTTTTCTTTTTCTGCTGCTGTGCCTTTATTTTTTTTTTTCTAAAATCCATTGTCAAATCCAAGATCATGAAAATTTACCCTCCTCATGTTTTCCTCTAAGATTTTCAGTTTTAGTATTTGTATTTGGGTCATTAATTCATTTTGTGTTCATTACTGTATATGGTGTGATGCAAGGATCCAAAGTCATTCGTTTACCTAATGGAAATGCAATTTTCCCAACATCGTCTATTGTTGAAGGGATAAGTCTTTTCTCATTGAATAGAAATTCTACCTTTGTTAAAAATTAATAGGTCATAGATTTATGGAATTATTTCTGGTCTCAAATTTCTACTCCGTTGGTCCATGTGTCTAACATGATGCCATATCATATAGTTTTGATTACTATAGCTTTGTAGTGTGTTTTGAATTTGAGGAGTGTGAGTCATCAAACTGTTTCTCTTTCAAGATCACTTTAGTTACTTGATGCTCCTTGCAATTTTACATATAATTAAGAATCAGGTTGTCAATTTCTGTTTAAAAAAGAAACTATTGAATTTTTGATAGTGATTGCACTATGTCTGTAGATCATCTTGGATAGTTTTGCCATCTTAGCAGTATCAAATCTTCCAGTTCTTCAAAAGTGGCTATATTTTTCATTTATTTAAATATTCCTTAATTTCTTCTAGCAATGTTTTATAGTTTTCAACATATAAGTCACCTTCTTTTTTTTTAAGATTTTATTTGCTTATTAGAGACAGAGAAAGAGAGAGAGAGAGAGAGGCAGAGACACAGGCGGAGGGAGAAGCAGGCTCCATGCAGGGACCCCGACGTGGGAATCCATCTGGGGTCTCCAGGATCAGGGCCTGGGCCAAAGGTGGTGCTTAAACCGCTGAGCCACCAGGGCTGCCCTCACCTTGCTGTTTAAATTTATCCCTATACTTTTTTTTTTTTTTTGATGCTATTGTAAATGTAAATACTCTCTTATCTTTTTTTTTTTTTTTTTTTTTTCAATTATTCTCTGCTGGTGTAGGGAAACACAACTGATTTTTGTGTTTTGGCCCAACCTCCCTACTTTCTTCTCTTTCTTTTCTTTCTTTTCTTTCTTTTCTTTCTTTCTTTCTTTCTTTCTTTCTTTCTTCTTCTTCTTCTTCTTCTTTCTTCTTTCTTCTTTCTTCTTCTTCTCCTTCTCCTTACCTTCTTCTTCTTCTTCGTCATTTCTTCTTCTTCTTCTTCGTTCTTCTTCTTCTTCGTTCCTTCTTCTTTCTTCTTCCTTCCTTCCTTCCTTCCTTCCTTTCTTTCTTTCTTTCTTTCTTTCTTTCTTTCTTTCTTTCATTCTTTCTTTTTCTTTAATGAGAGAGAAAATGTGTATGCGAGTGAGGAGGATGGGCCGAGGGAGAAGGAGAGAGACAATCTTAAGCAGGCTCCATGCTCAGTGCAGAGCCAAACACGGGGCTTGATATTACCACCCTGATGTCATGACCAGAGCTGAAATCAGAAGTCTGAGCCACTCAGCTACCCACTGAGCCACCCAGGCACTCAGTTCCTTCTTTCATCTCTGATTTTAGTTGTTTTGTGTATACTTTTCTCTGTCAGTTTACCTAATGTTTTATTGATTTGTGTGTGTGTGTGTGTGTGTGTGTGTACACATTTCTTCTATCTTGTTTTTAGGGGATTCTTAGTTTAATTTACTTATCATGCTCCCTCTTTCTCTTAACCATCACAACTATAAGAATACTGTCCTCTTTTTCCTTATGAAGGCTTCCCCCCATATTGTTCACCTCAACTCCCATGTAATTGTTAGTCTTTCTCCTATAGCCAGTGCTTATTTCTTATCAGGCTTTGGAACTGTTTGCAAATTTTGGTTATGTGAGCAGGAGTTTATTATTGATTTTATTTGTATTATCCTACTAGTAGAACCTCCACTTCCTTTTCTTGTTTTCTAATCTGATGCTTCAGACTCTCTACTGTACACACGTGGAATTATGGTAATGTGAGGTCCAAAGATAGTTCTTAACTTTTGACATTGTTCTACTTCTGGGCAACTTCCACTTCATAAGATTTTCTTCCTCAAAGTGAGGGTTATTTTCCTGGACTGAATAGCTTTTGGGACAATGAGTGGAAAGATTAAATTTATCATTATCTTAAATGTCCTTTTAAGGCCTGTTGAGTGGAATATTTTACTTGTTTTCATTTTATTGATATGACATGCAATGCCATGTAATTTTTTCTTATAACTAACTGCTTTACATATATCCCATATGGTAGTTTTGCAGTAATGTCCTAGATTTTTCCCTTGTTAATTTATAATGATATGCTTTTACATTTTTTAATGGAATGCCTTATTTTTTGATAAGCATGTTTATTAATTTATACTTTGCTAGTGTTCAAGAATGCTATTTATATTTTTATTATTTTGTTGAATTTATTGTGTTCTACTCATGGGTTAAAATATAGTCAATTTTTATAACTGCTCATGGGCAATTGAAAAGAATTATATTCTCTCCTGCTGGAATTCTGTAAGATATATGAGATTGTATTTTTTGGGACTGTAGGATTTGGTTAGTCATTGTTGTTTTTCTTTTATCTTGAATTGAGAGCCTTTGTTTATTTCTCCTCTCAACTCTTTCAGTTTCTGCTTTATTGGAATTATTGCTTTGGTCATTACATGTAAACATATTAATAAGTACTATAACTACATTGTGAATTCTAGCTTTTGTAACATAGTGTTTTTTTTCTTTTTTCTTTTTTAAAGATTTTATTTATTTATAGAGATGCAGAGAGAGAGAGAGAGAGGCAGAGACACAGGCAGAGGGAGAAGCAGGCTCCATGCATAGAGCCCGACGTGGGACTCGATTCAGGGTCTCCAGACCACACCCCGGGCTGCAGGCGGCGCTAAACCTCTGCGCCACCGAGGCTGCCCTAACATAGTGTTTCTTTCAATACAATTAAAACTTTATGGTCTGCATTCTCCTTTTTCACAGATCATCACTTTGGCACCTTTTTTCTTTTTCTTTTTCTTTGTCCAATATCTATTAATCAGTTTTAATATTTTCTTATTTTAGCAAATACATAGAAAAGGCCACAAATAGCACCAAGAATTTTAACAAACTAAGCACTCATCTGTAACCAACAGAGATAAAAAAGTAGGATGTTAACAAAACTCAGAAAAAAAAATAACCTTTTTTTCACTCATTAGCCTTCCTTTCATAAAAATAAAATTCAAATTTGTAATACTAATATTTTACCTGTTTTTAACTGTATATAAATCAAACTATATAGAACATGTCTTTCTAATTTAGTTTAATTTAATTTTCATTTTTTGTACCTGGCTTTTTTTGATCGGCATTGTTTATAACATTTATTCATCTTGTTTGCAAATTCCTGTATTCTCTTTGCTGTATCACTGAATAAATATTCCCCAAATTTTACACATAAAAGTGTTGGTGTCTTTCTAAGTTTTGTTTTGTTCTATTTTTTTACATTTAAGATATTATAAACAATGATATTATGAAGAATCTTGCCATATTGTTTGGTGAAAATAAATAAATATTTCTGTGAGTTATATACCTGGGTAAATTTTCTGATAAATTTTGCATGTGTTCATCTTAGATATTATAAAAATACATACCAAGAAAACTGTCTAAAGAAAGGTCATGAAGTTATAATAATGTAAGATTTGTAGGTTTTCAGTAAAATAAAACTACTAAAGATAGAGGATTATTTCACAGTGATACATGGATTGACCTAATAGGAAGAAATAACAATTGAGTGTCCATGCAGTCAGCAATAGGTCTTCAAAATAAGTAAAGAAAAAAAAAAAGAAAAAAAAATCCAGGGCTATAAGAAGAAGTAGACAAGTCCTTCATCATTGTGTGGAATTTTAACATATTTTTTCAATTGATGAATAAATAAGCAGTATGATATCTAAAAATATATACATATATTAATGGCATAATTTGCATATTTGTCCTAGTTAACTTTTATAGACTGTGACTTCCAACAAAGAGAACACACGTTTCTCAGTGCATATAGAAAATTTATCACAATTGAGCATTTGTTGATTTCTATAGCAAACCACAACAAATTTCAAAGGACTCAAATAAGTCAGAAGATTTTCTGTGAGAACAATGAAACTAATTTAGAAATCACTAATTTAATCCTTAATTTTAACTTTACTGAATCTCTTTGCTTATGAGTTTCTCATGTATGTAGCACAGTGTCAGATTTAACTTTGTCATGAAATCTATTAATATAAGCAGTATGTTCTATTTCCATTCTGTAATATTTTATGTCAGACATGATATTTTACATGAATATATATGTATGTAGATATGACACACATGTATATATAGAAATAGATAAATGTTTTTTCACCCTTAATTTGTTTTGTTTGCTTTCTCCCTTTAGAAAGGTTTATTTTTTTATAAGGATTTTTATCTTTATACTAAAATTCTTATATATTACTAACCCCCTTATGCCTTTTGTATTTACTCATTACAACTAAATTGTAATAAACTCTTAATGTTCTTTATTCCCCAAACTCTGTGATTGTGTAAGTGACCAAAAGCCAACACACATTTCTTCTAGCTCAAAATTAATAACTGTTTTGAAAACAAAGATGAATGAATTAATGCTTGAATGGAGTCAAGCGATTTACCATCTTTGATCATTTGTTCCCTTATTTCAGAAAGTAAGGTATGTGGATTGAACAATCTTTAATATTCAAGCTATGAACATATTTTCTATTTGTTTCTTTTAGTCTCTTTAAAGCAATAAATACAAAGATGCTAGTGTCTTGATTTAAATTATGGAATCACCCTGCCATCTAGTGGATATTTCATTTGTTTCACTTGTAAGGAAAAGAAACTCCGTTATTTTGACTATACCAATTTATATATACATATATTTATATTTATATAAATACCAATTACAATGTAATTTGACTGTAAATTAGAACACAAATAGGTGAGAATCAAATCTGAGATGTTGGAGGAAATTGAAATCTTTCTTTTTCTTCTTTCTCATTATGTCAAACTAGGATAAACTTAAAAAAAAATGCCTCCCTTGTAGTAAGAAATAATACTGGATTGGAATTTAAAAGATTCATTATCAAGGTTGCCTTAACTCTTTAATCTTTTCTGAAATATATGCCATGCTGGAGATCCAGCTTAGATCACGGAAAGATGAAGAAATTGCCTATAATTAATTACTTGAGAGTTATCCTATTTATGTCTGCATCTATATATCTATATCATCTATATATCTATATATCATAGATGAATTTGGGAGGATATTTTGAATTGAATTTCTTACTTCTTATAATATGCTATATTTATATACTTATTTGCATTTGTATGAATGGTCTTCTCGTTTACAGACAACAATTAACAAAGCTTGAATTGAACCACATACTTATGTTAGCGAGATCAGAGGATGCCTATGTAGTTACTGTAATAGTTACTTTTATTGGATGGGCAGTTAAACCAACCTGTTAAATTTATATAAGTTCTGGGTTTTGAGAAGCATAATGGTAATTTAAAAACAATAGAATATTTTCTATTCTATTGAACAGCAAAAATGAAGTGGCCTTCGTGAGAGAGATCTCTACACCAATATGAGGATAAGTCACAGATAATGGAAAATACAGAAAGACATTGTGGAGTTTTATCGGCATTCTTTTTCAAGAAACACTCCTTTCCTTCTCATTACGTCAAAATTTCTATCTTTATAGCCCCTACTAATACCCTATTAGTGAATTTAGCAACCCAGGGACTCTAAGAGTCATTTGTACTATTCTGGTTTTGGACAGTATGGAGATAAAGTTCTTTTTTTGGTTCCAAAATTGTTTTTTCTGTGTTCTTCAAATTAATGGAATTAATTTTCTTTCTTGAAGACACAGAAAACAAGGCCAACTTTTAAAAATTATATTTTTGCCTTGATATATTTAAAGATCATCGGTCAGAGTCCCATTTTGTTTTTCTTCTGTATTCTAGACATCTTTAAGCCCTTGACTGGTTTATGAGATGCTAAAGTTCCTATTATACATTATATATATAATATATAATATATATATGTATATTATATATAATGTAAATTACTTGACATTGCAAGGGACCTACACCAATAATTATTGGGAAATGCTGGCTTTTCCTCAATGAGATGTTGTCAAGAACATAAGTTTCCCTTTCAAACTAAGATGAAAATAGGAGTTACCTCTATCTGTCTACATAATCTATCAATGCAGCCAAATTGCTGTGATTATAATGTTAGAACGGCATCAGTTTTCATTCACAATGTCTCTACCTTCAATGCCAAGCTCTTCATTATTCCATTCTTGTCCTATTGGCATGGAACCCTATGCAAGGTTCAACAACTCACACTAATCCCAATTGCATTCTTGACACAATCTGGCTCTTCCGATGTTTCAATTTTATCTTGTACTGCTACTTGAATAAATTCTATTTCTAAATGATGGAAACATCAACATCCAAATTCCTACCTTGGTTCAGACTACCTCTTCTGCTTAAAAAGTCTTTTGTTTTTCTCTCTTGTCTCTGTAATCTCATCCTAACATTATAGTTTAGACTGAAGTTCAAAGTCCTGTTATGATTTTGCCAATCAGAAAAATCTTGGAATTATTCATTTATCTCAGCTTCTGAAGAATACCTCTAATGTGCTCAACAAAAACTTAAAATAAAAACCAAAGCAAACCAAAACAAAACATAAAAACCTTATGCATAGTAACAATGTAGAAAAGTGCAGTATCTTTTCAAGTAAATTACTGTTTCTTTCATTATATTATAATTACAATATTATAAGCCACAATCTAGAAGCAACGTAGGTCTATCACTATGGAGAGGAAATTTGCTTACTGATCTGGAAATAATTTTGGAACTTACATAAGCTAGAAATAAATTTCTGTTGCATGGTTTTGTAAACTATGTCCCACAAATCAAATCTGATTTACTGTTTTTATTTATAAATAAAATTTTCAGGGTGCCAGACTGGCTCAGTCAGTGGAGTGCATGACTCTTGGTCTTGGGTTGTGTGTTGGAGCCCCACACTGGGTATAGAGATTACCTAAAAATAACATCTAAAATAAATAAATGTATAAAATTTTATTGAAACAGAGTCAGACATTGAATTTATGTATTATTTATGGCTGCATCCATGCTACAACACTGATTAGTGGGGCTTGAGACTATATGGCCCATGAAGCCTAAATTATTAACTGTTTAGCTCTTTACAGAAAAAATTTGCTGACACTTGTTCTGTTATATCAAGTCACTGAGATTAAGAGGTTTATATGCCAAGACATGTCAACTTCTTAAATAATAGATATATTACTCTTTCCATAAACCCAAGATTACAAGATGAAAAATATAGTAATAGCTTTTTCTTTTCAATTTTAATAATAAATGTAAACATTGAAAAGTACTGTGCTCAGATTTGGAAGAGTGATGCAAACTGTATTAGCCTAAGAAAATCAATGGTTTTCATAGAAAATGAGCTCACAATATATTGTTACATTTTTAAAAGGATAATGAATAATGATATAATATGATACTGATTGCATAAATTTTATATCCAGACACACACTGATAAATAGATAACATTATAGAGAGGGAAATCCACAAATACAACAAAGATTAAGAGTAGTTATCTCTGGATT
This sequence comes from Canis lupus familiaris, assembly GCF_011100685.1. Taxonomy (NCBI): domain Eukaryota; kingdom Metazoa; phylum Chordata; class Mammalia; order Carnivora; family Canidae; genus Canis; species Canis lupus. The sequence goes on along the minus strand of NC_049239.1, from coordinate 40,608,071 downwards.
GTTGCACAGCAGCTGATTTTACTTTTGTACATTTCTGTATTTTATAAATATTTAAAGGCAAAATATATTGTCTGGCTCAACATTTTAAAAAGGCCATGGAGGAGCACTGGGGTGGCTTAGCCTGTTAAGTGCTTTGATCTCAAAGTCATGAGTTCAAGTCCCACATTGGGCTCCATGCTGGGCATGGAAACTACTTTAAAAACAAACAAACAAACAAACAAACAAACAAACAAAGGATTAAGGTTCATGATGAAATAGCTCCCCAGTCTTCAGAAGAAATCATATACAACCAAAATAGCACATGGGACATTACTTCATCTAATTGCTATGTTTATGTCCTCGAAGGCAATAAATACTTCAATGATATTCTCAAGGGTTGACATCCCTAAGGTCTTGGTGGCATATAAGTAGGGTAAGTTTGGTGTTAGGATTCAGCTTTTTGCTCTCCCTGTCTTTCTGTCATCTCTGAGTTTATTTTTAATAGATTAGATGAAAAAAAATCATTTCCCTGAAATATTCATTGCAATATACTGTAGACTTCTTTAACTATTTTTCTCAGGTTTGTTACTATTTTTTTTAAGTTGAATTCTCAGCAGAAAGTTTCCTAGAGCCCCTTAATTAGAACAGAGAAGCTTCAGTAAATGAATAGGCCAAGTTATTCTGCACTCAGGTGAGTTGATTCCATTCTTATTTTATTTTATGTTAGAAAGAAAATAATGTGTCCCAATATTCTTTACAGGAGACAAACATATGTGTAAATCGAATAGTCCTGAGACTCAGTTCAGCTAACTAGAAATACTCAGTTCTTTATTTTTAACCACATTTATTATTATTCACTAAACTTTATCACTAGGAAGTATTTTCAGTTTTGTGGATCACAGTATTTTCTGTTTTGATAAACACAAATTAAAATTTAATACCAGTAAGAATTATATGTTGTAATATATCATTTGTAATATGTATCATTCCTCAGAATGATTCTCAGAAAGAAAACAATTATGAGGATGAGGCCCATATTTTATATTTTTATAGTTTCTAAATTGTCCCTTACAGTGCTAAGTATGTAGTGGTGATGCAATGAGAAAGCATGACATGTCATTGGAAAGGAGGGAGAGATTGCACACAGCATGTTGTACTGTCAGCTAGCTGAATGGGGGGCTGGTAACTTTGATCACAAGTCTGTTGGTATAAATACAGAGTGTGGGAGGTGGAGTGGAAAGCTACATGTGTGGAAAAGATATGTGGGTAAGAATGAGCTAAATAAACATCAGAAATTATATTTGTCTATTTAATATTTTTATTTGAGTCCAGTTGACACACAATGTTCCATTGGCATAGCTTCACTTGTACAACAGAGTCTACATCTCTATATGTTATGCTGCGCTCACCACAGTGTAGCTACTATCTGTCACCATACAATGCTATCACAGTATTATACATGGATGGACCTAAAAGGTATTATTCTAAGTAAAATAAGTCAAACTGAGAAAGACAAATAACATATGACGTCATTGATATGTGGAATCCAAAAACCAAAAATGAGTAAACAAACAAAAAGCAGAATCAGACCCATAAATGAAGAGAACAAAGTGATGGTTGCCAGAGGGAAAGGTATGAACAAAATGGATGATGGGAATGGGAGATACAGACTTCCAGTTATATTTCTCTTTCATGATGATGGTTTCTCCCTCAATTCTGAGTTTCTCAGACTTTCTTACCATAGCCATATAGAACTAATACAGATTTTGGAAAAAGCATGTTCAGTTACGGAATTTGCACTTAATGAGTTTTCTATTAAATTGAAAACTATTTTCAGGAAATTATGATAAATGTGGTGGGACCTTAAGTCACATGTATCAAAGGACTCTTATTTTTTTTTTTTATTGGTGTTCAATTTACTAACATACAGAATAACCCCAGTGCCCGTCACCCATTCACTCCCACCCCCCGCCCTCCTCCCCTTCCAACACCCCTAGTTCGTTTCCCAGAGTTAGCAGTCTTTACGTTCTGTCTCCCTTTCTGGTATTTCCCACACATTTCTTCCCCCTTCCCTTATATTCCCTTTCACTATTATTTATATTCCCCAAATGAATGAGAACATATAATGTTTGTCCTTCTCCGACTGGCTTACTTCACTCAGCATAATACCCTCCAGTTCCATCCACGTTGAAGCAAATGGTGGGTATTTGTCATTTCTAATAGCTGAGTAATATTCCATTGTATACATAAACCACATCTTCTTTATCCATTCATCTTTCGTTGGACACCGAGGCTCCTTCCACAGTTTGGCTATCGTGGCCATTGCTGCTATAAACATCGGGGTGCAGGTGTCCCGGCGTTTCACTGCATCTGTATCTTTGGGGTAAAAGACATGAAGAGAAATCTCACAGAGGAAGACATAGACATGGCCAACATGCACATGAGAAAATGCTCTGCATCACTTGCCATCAGGGAAATACAAATCAAAACCACAATGAGATACCACCTCACACCAGTGAGAATGGGGAAAATTAACAAGGCAGGAAACAACAAATGTTGGAGAGGATGTGGAGAAAAGGGAACCCTCATACACTGTTGGTGGGAATGTGAACTGGTGCAGCCACTCTGGAAAACTGTGTGGAGGTTCCTCAAACAGTTAAAAATATACCTGCCCTACGACCCAGCAATTGCACTGCTGGGGATTTACCCCAAGGACTCTTAAAAGCAATTGGAGACACTCAACTACTGAGCTACCCAGGTCCTCCTCCTTGTACTTACATTAGATTTCAATAAGAGATCAGGAAGTGGCTTTTAGAACAACGAATTACATTGGTAGGAGAAGGTAGTTCAGGCATTTTGAAGGCATATGGGACAATTTAAGAAAAGAATTCAATGCTTCCTTTATTCCTTCAAATGTCTTCATTTCATGCAAATTCAGGAAGTTTAAGTGCCTTGGCTTTTCATTATTTCTACTTGTTTTGTAGGACTCAAGCTGTGTCTCAGTGCATTATGTGTGGGGCTGATTTAATAGGCAAGCCTAACTTTAGCATTATTATAAGCTTTTGCCCCAATATGTGTATATTATATGCCTAGAGTTTACTCATTCACATGCTCATATTTTATTCATTCAATAAATGTTATTGAGTACTCACTCTTGTTTTAATATCCCAAATTTACTTTCACAAATTTTATTTTGCTGTGGAACAGGCAATGATAAAATGGCAATTGATTTAAAAATAAATAAAATATGAGTATGTTACAGATGTGGGTGAAATCTGTATTTTTGAGGCTTACAGTTTTTGATAATAGCAGGAAGAGTATGACTCTGGCCATGAGTAAAGGATCAAGTGGAGGCAAAGTTATTGTAAGACATCAAGAAGATGAGAAAGTAAAGTATTGGAAGGATTAACTTTAGGTTTATGAAACCAGTTCAATGCCAAAAAAATAAAATAGAATTCCCTAGTCAAATAACAAACACACTGTATACTTTAGGAAGCAGTGGCCCTTATTTAGAGATTTTGATGATAATGTAACAGAAGTATCTCCAACACAATAAAAATAGTCTGTACATAGCATAATTAAGTTTGTTTCTACCGCACATCTTGCTATATACTTAATACTGCAATACACCAAGAAAGGACAATAGATTTTTACAGTATTTCATAATTAGGTAAGTATGGCTGATAAGTGCATTATTCATCTGTAGGACATAGCTAAAATATGGGGAGATAAATATGTGACTGAGTATAAGTCCACTGGAAAAGATATTCAAAAATAATTACAGCAATAATAGTAAAAAAAAAAAAAAGAAGAAGAAGTAACTTGGTCATTTCTCTGGGTCATTAATGTTTTTTTCAAGTTCTAAGTTCTCATGCTTAACCAGGTTAGGCAGGGAAGAGATTATGGAAATTTATGATATGTATTTTCTCCAAGACAAGCATTTTAACTACACTCTACTTCATGAGAAAAGCTGCACTTGTTCTTCTCATGAAGTAGAAGCAGAAGAGGTATAGGTTCTTGTCTCACAGAGTCAAAGGCTGAATCTCGTGGACAAAGGAGAGTGAGTAAAGTGATAAAAGTTTTTTAAGTGAAGATACAGAGGAAGCTCTCAGAAGTGAGAGGGGTCCTGACAGGGTTGCCACTGAGGGTTGGTCTTTTATTGAAAGCTAACCAGGGAACGTAAATCCTTTTAACATCTCTATTGATATTATCATTGAGTAACGACTTGTGAGGACATCTTTAATGGCTTACTTCTTTTGTTGGGGTCAAATAATTCTTCATTGGTCACAAGTAGCTATTATAATAAGACCCCACGTCTGGCACCTGGGACAGGATAGTCTGGTTTATCTCTGGTTTTCCTTCATCTTCACATTTTGGGATTTTTTTGTGAGCCTGATTCCATGGCCCCCTATCTATCTCTCCCTACCTAGGCCTGCTTGTCCCTTATTCAAAGTCAGCTGCTTATGAGGATATGGAGTGTGATCATTTTAGATATATCAAAAACAATTCTATTTTTGTTCTTCCTCTCTTGACTGCCTTCTTTTACTATTCTATTTGCACAAATTTCATATTTTCCTTGTAATGGCAATGTTAGATATTAGTAAATTCTAGCTTTTTTAGTTTTTATTTAAATTCCAGTTAGTTAACAGTGTAATGTTAGTTTGAGGTTTATTATTTAGTGATTCAACACTTATATATCACACTCTGTGCTCATCACAACAAATGCCCTCTTTAATCCCCATCACCTATTTAACCCATCCTCCCAACCTACTTCCCCTCTGGTAATCACCAGTTTGCTGTCTGTCATTAAGAGTCTGTTTTATTTAACTCATCCTCCCACCCACCTCCCCTCCGGTAATCACATTTGTTGTCTGTCATTTAAGAGTCTGTTTTCTTGGTTTGTTTATCTCTTTTTTAATCCCCATGAGCATATGTTCTGTTTCCTAAATCCCACATATAAGTGAAATCTTTTGTCTTTCTCTGACTTATTTGACTTAGCATAATACCCTCTGCCTTCATCCATGATGTTGTAAATGGCAAAATTTCATTCTTTTTTATGGCTGAGTAATATTTCATTGTATATAGATCACTTTTTTTTTTTATTCATTCATCACTCAATGGATATTTGAGTTCTTTCCATAATTTGGCTATTGTTATAATGCTGCTATAAACATGAGGGTACGTGTATCCCTTTGAGTTAGTACTTTTATCCTTTGGGTAAATATGTAATAGTGATGTTGATGAAGTTTTGGAATATAGGTGAGGTTTGGTGGGGTGAGGTCTGGAGCTGACAACCCAGAAAGAATTCGGTGCAAAATCATGGTTTTATTAAAGCATGGGGACAGGACCCATGGGCAGGAAGAGCTACTGCCTAGGCTTTGAGGAGTGGATGATTATACACTTAAGAGTTGGGAAGGGTTTGAGGATAGCATACTTTCTAAGGAATTTTGGAAGCAAGGTTTGCCATGACCTTGAAGGGCTAGCTATTGTTTGGAAAAGTTCACTTATTATTGTCTAATAAAATCTTAATAATGAGATCTTCAGATATATCAGTGGGCCATGTGCTTGGGGGATGATTGCCAACACGTATCTTGAAGGGGTTTAGAGATAAAGGAAATTTCTAAAGGAATTTTTGTACATTAAAGTAGACTTACAGGATCCTGGGGGTCAAGCTAAGATTGCCTTTTGCCCTTAGCAGAGTATTAACATCAAGCCAGCTGAGTTCATAGAGGAATGTCCCTCTGCCTGTTTCAAGGACTTGTCGATGTGTTTTGTCCTCAGCTAGCCCTTTGTTCCCAATCACAATTGCTGAATTGGAGGGTAGTCCTATTTTTAATTTTTTTGGAACTTCCATATTGTTTTCAATAGTGGTTGCACCAGGTTGCATTTCCACCAATAGTGGAAGGTGTAAAAGGGTTCCCCTTTATTTCTGCATCCTTGCCAATACCTATTGTTTCCTATGTTGCTAATTTTAGCCATTCTGACTGATGTGAGGTGATATATCATTGTAGTTTTTATTTATATTTCTCTGATGATCAATGATGTTGAGGATCTTTTCATGTGTCTATTGGTCATCTTTTTTTTTTTTTTTAAATTTTTTATTTATTTATGATAGTCACAGAGAGAGAGAGAGAGAGAGGCAGAGACATAGGCAGAGGGAGAAGCAGGCTCCATGCACCGGGAGCCTGATGTGGGACTTGATCCCGGGTCTTCAGGATCGCGCCCTGGGCCAAAGGCAGGCGCCAAACCGCTGCGCCACCCAGGGATCCCTCTATTGGTCATCTTTATTTCTTCTTTGGAGAAATGTCCATGTCTTCTGCCCATTTTTTTTTAAAATGGATTGTATGTTTTTTGGGTAGTGAGTTTTGTAAGTTCTTTATATATTTTGGATACTAACTTTTAGCAGATATGTTATTTCCACCTTTAAAAATAGAGGTCAAAATCAAGTATTTTCTATGATAGTATTTCTGGATAATCACTAAGTTTCTTATCATTTCCTCATTTTAACTTGTTTTATCCAGATTTTGCGTCTCACTTCTCTAAATCAGGTTTCTTGTATTGTCCACAGGAATCAAGAAAACCAGAGTGCTGAAGCCACTTTCATTCTATTGGGCTTTTCAGAATATCCAGAACTCCAGATGCCCCTGTTCCTTTTATTCTTTACCATCTACACAGTTACTGTTTTGGGAAATCTGGGCATGGTCATGATTATCCAGATCAATCCCAAACTCCATACCCCCATGTACTTCTTCCTCAGCCATCTTTCTTTTGTTGATTTCTGTTACTCTACAGTAGTTACACCCAAACTATTAGAAAACTTGGTTGTGGAAGACAGAACCATCTCCTTTATAGGATGCATTATGCAATTCTTCTTTGCATGCATATTTGTGGTGACGGAAACATTCATGTTCGCAGTGATGGCCTATGATCGATTTGTGGCAGTTTGTAACCCACTTCTCTACACAGTTGTCATGTCTCAGAAGCTTTGCTCCTTATTGGTGAGTGCATCATACTCCTGGGGTATAGCCTGCTCCTTAACATACACATACTTTTTGTTGACCTTATCCTTTTGTGGGACTAACTTCATAAATAACTTTGTCTGTGAACATGCTGCCATTGTCTCTGTGTCCTGCTCTAACCCCTACATTAGCCAGAAGATCATTTTAGTCTCTGCCACGTTCAATGAAATAAGCAGCTTGATGATCATTCTTACCTCCTATGTTTTTATCTTTATCACTGTCATGAAGATGCCTTCAACTGGAGGTCGCCACAAAGTCTTCTCAACATGTGCCTCTCATCTGACTGCTATTACAATCTTCCATGGGACCATCCTATTCCTCTACTGTGTACCTGACTCCAGAAGTTCATGGCTCATGGTCAAGGTGGCTTCTGTGTTTTACACTGTGGTCATCCCCATGCTGAACCCACTGATCTACAGTCTCAGGAACAAAGATGTGAAGGAGACAGTAAAGAAGTTAATTAATGTTAAATTGTTCTGTGACAAAATATAAAGCCAGAAATATTAATTAGTTCTTTTGGAGAGTATTGGTAAGAGTTGTTCAAGGCTCTATCAGTACATACGTGTATGACAATCTTGCCATTGAAAGTCCATTATCTGTTCACTCTAATATTTACTAAAGTAACTTTAATACTACATATGATATTAGGGATAAAAGATTAAGCTATTTAAACTCGAAGTTTTTGATTCATAAATTGGAATACAAAAGTTTCTATGTCAGTGTACATGACTTTTTAATTGCCTAGGCCAAATTTCAGTTTAGTTCATGTCATGTGAGGTGTGATATTTTTGAGATGATCTGAAGAGTTATGGCTTATAAAAGAGTTAGCGTTTATAAAAGTAGAACATTAAAAGCTGTTTAACACAAAATTCTAAATTTCTAATATAAATATTATATATAATTCCTAAATTTCTAATATATATATGTTATATATATTACATAATTAAATATATATATTTAATTCCACAAGAACCATTTTGGTATTAGAAGACTCCCAGGAAAACAAAAATAAATAAGGAATATGTCTCCCTTAAAAAGTCCATAATACAATGTAAATTATAATTGGTAGTATAACCAAATATAAAATATTTTCTATGTACTAGCACAAGAAAATAATATACATTTTGAAAATATATATCCATTACCCTAGTTTTTCTATTTATGTCAATGTGGTTGTCCTTTACTCATTTATTCAAAATTTTATTGGAATAGTTTTAGATCTGAAAATATAAGAAGTGATAAAGAGATTCCAATTATTTTTTCCCAGTTTTCCCTCTGATCATATAATACAACAACCAGGATATTAATAATGATACAATGTACAGATCTTGCTTGTGCATCAATATTTTATTAACAAAAAAATCTCAAATCCCAGAGGGTCATAACAAAAGCAATCCTTTAGAACCAGTGACTTGACTAAAGTAGCTCTGCTGATACCACCTGGGTCACTTGGGTGTCAATACTGAGCTGACCATATCAGCTAACCTTCAGCCTTTGGCCTGTTTGTAGGTCATCTTTATTGGACTATTCAACTAATGATCTCTGTTGTAAGTAGAGTCACAATAAAGTAGGCAAAAATAAAAGCATATTTTAAGCACCTGTTTGTGTCTTACCTGTTAACATTTTATGAGTTCAAGCAAATCATATGGCTAAGCCCAAAGTCAAGGTGTGAGCAATGTATCTGCCTCTTGTGAAACTGTTAAGTTATAAGTCAACAGTCAGGGTATAAGGAGATGTGAAGAATCTGGTTCAAAATCTACCAAAGATTGATGAAAACATTTACCTCATTGAACACATTCCTCCTTGATAATGACAGGTAATTTTATGGCCAATAACAGATAACCCATGACTGGGGTAGGTTTCACCCAAGTTTTCTAACAGTTGACAGGTCACTGGATTGCTTTAAGGAAATGACTGGTTGAGATTAAATATAAGAACTCACCTTTTCTTTTCTGTCTTACTAATCATGATTAAGGTTTACAAGCAAAGAGTAGGGAGATGTTCTTGTGTGGCTGGTCTAATTCAACCATTTAATCATTAACTTATTTCCTTCCGTAATTTAGAGTCTTATTTTCATTTGAAAATTATCTGCTCTTTCCCATAATGCTTTATGCTGAATCAAATATCTTATGTAATTAAGAATATGTAAAAATTATCAATACTCATGGTATATTGCAACAGTAACAAAGGATTTAGTTTAATTTTAATTGTCAACCAGTGATCATAAGTAAATGATCCTTTCAGATAACTTTAAAGTGTGTATGCCTCTGTGTGTGTGTGTGTATGTGTGTATGTAGCTTAAGAAGGATCTTTCTGAAACACAAAAATAAGTTAGGAAGCTTGAGCATATATCATTGAATATTTGGTATATTCAATATGTTTTCTAAGATTAAAAATTAGAATATATTGGGATGCCTGGGTGGCTCAGTGGTTGAGTGCCTGCCTTGGCCTCAGGGTGTGATCCTAGGGTCTGGAATCAAGTCCCACATCAGGCTGCCTGCATAGAGCCTGCTTCTCCCTCCACCTATGTCTCTGCATCTCTCTTTCTGTGTCTCTCATGAGTAAATAAATAAAATCTTTAAAAAATTAGAATATATTATTTTTAAAGATTTTTAAAAAAGATTTTATTTATTTATTCACGAGAGACACAGAGATAGAGCAAGAGAGGCAGAGACACAGGCAGAGGGAGAAGCAAACTTCATGCAGGGAGCCTGACTTGGGACTTGATCCCGGGACTCCAGGATCATGCCCTGGGCCGAAGGCAGGTGCTAAACCCACTGAGCCACTCAGGGATCCTCTGAATATATTATTTTTAAATACTGATTTTGAAGGTATGTAACTTGGAGTTTGATACTTTAGTTTTCTGTCTTTTAGTGGAAAATAAAACAAGAAAAAGTAAGGAGTTTGCAGAATCCTTTAAAACATGATGTTCCTTTAATTTGGTAAGTGTTCTTGCATATGCAGCTTTATTGACACAAATATAATGCAAAATTCTTTTCAAAAAGCCTCAGGTTGTACTTTCAACCTGAAAGTTGACATTCTAATCATGAAGCTAAATGAATGTTAGGTAATATGCTAGTTCACTAATGATTGTGTTCAGTGATAGTTACGGGCTATTTTTTTTTTCTACCAATGGATTTATATATTATTCTTCCTTTAAAATTTTGGATGTAGTAGGCATAAGTGTGACTTTTTCTTCTCCAAGACCTGTGACAAAACAGGTACAAATGGTTAAAATATCAACACTATGACCTCTGTGATTGAACTGAAGACTGCAGCTGGATCTATAGCCAAGATCAGGATAACTAACATGTCTCCACTCTCCCAACCCCCCGAGGGCAAACATATCAGCAAAATAAGCCTTAATGGTTGAATGTAAAAATATCTATAGTATAATGTTAAATGTGCTTCTATATAAATCCAAATGGGATCACATAAGCAAAATTAAGAGACTTAGCAAGTGTTAACACATGTAGTGTTATCCTAATAACCATAATTATGTTGGGATCATTGGGATAGATATGACTCTAATTTTTTCATAATTTTAACAAGTATAACATTGATAGGGAGCAAATTATTATTTTATTTTATTTTATTTATTTTATTATCTTTATTTTATTTTATTTTTGGGAGTGCAAGCAGGAGGGGCAGAGGGAGAGGGAGAGAGAGAGAATCTTAAGCAGGCTCCACGCCCAGCACAGAGCCCTATGTGGGGTTCATCTCAAGACCCTGAGATCAAGACCTGAGCTAAAATCAAGAGTTGGATGCTTAACTGACTGAGCCACCCAGGAGGCCCAGGAGCAAATTATTTTTTAAGATGTAAAGATCAATCTGTCAATGATTTGGAAGAAATTATAGTCCAAGTTGCAGAAGAGCAATTCTCTCTAATTATTTTGTTTGTAGCTAATGGCTGCACATGCTGTCAGGATTCTCTGGAGTCTGTGTCCCCAAGGTTATATACTTAGAATAAAACCAACACCATCATGGCATATAGTTTTCAGGTCTGTCTACTCCTGAAGTATATCTCTGTACTCCCTCCAAAATCTCTTGACCTTCATAAAAAATGACATTCTTGATATCTTTGTTCAATGATATTTTGCCAAAATTATCAACCTTCTGATTAAAGAACTGTAACTATTGAACAAAAATTTCAATTTTGAGACAGAAAGCATATGCAGTTTATTCATACTGGCAAGGAAGCCTTCAATTAAAATGCATCAGGAAAATCTGGCTTTTGGTGAGTTCATTCAACAACCTAGGATTGATTATATTTTCTTTTTTAAAGATTTTACTTATTTATTCATGAGAGACATAGAGAGTGAGGCAGAGACATAGGCAGAGGGAGACATAGGCTCCCTGCAGGGAGCCTGATTCAGAGCTCAATCCCAGGACCCTGGATAATGACCTGAGCCAGAGATAGATGCTCAACCACTGAGCCACCCAGGCACTCCTGATTACCTTTTCATTCTCCTGTGAAAGACACTGGAATCCAGCACATTGCAGGAGGAACAACCTACCTGAACTGAGTAGTAACTGCCATCTCTACTTGGTTTATGTTTATACTCAGCCGGCTGCATTCTGCTTGCATTATCCCCAGGACCATTATCCTGAACTTGAAAATATGTCTCCACTGGTTAAGCTAATCACATTAGGGGTTCATAAAGAAAATGTTAAATGTGAGTCTTATTCTTAAGAAGTGATATTCTTCAGGGAAAAAGCTGATGCACACATACATGCACTCATGCACACATATGTAGCAAATGTGCCAGGCATTGCACAAGCTTTGTGGTAATGTGAGTGGAAAGAACATAGAATAAGAGAAAAGACATTTAGATTAACCAGCAGTTTTCTTGGAAGCTCTGTGGTACCTAATGAAATGGTGACAAGGATATAAAACAAGGGTAAAGATGCCATTTCAGAGGGATGAATAGCGGATCAGAAACTACAAATGCTTGTTTTTGTACAATAAAGATTTAAAATCCTACTAAGGGGATGCCCGGGTGGCTCAGCAGTTGAGTGTCTGCCTTTGGCTCAGGGTGTGATTGTGGAGTCCTGGGATCAAGTCCCACATCAGGCTCCCTGCAAGGAGCCTGCTTCTCCCTCTGCCTATGCCTCTGCCTCTCTCTCTCTCTGTGTCTCATGAATAAATGAATAAAATCTTTAAAAAAAAAAACCTACTATGAATGTAAAAGTATTGTAGTGGCTGCAGGATGCCAGGAGATATTAAAGACATCTAGGCAGAAGAGTTTCAATGTGATTCATTTAGTATAAAATGCCCTCAAAAATATTTATACTGCTGCGTTCCAGGCTAAGTGAGAGTTAACAAAAGTTAATCTTATAGATTGGACTATAGTTTGACAGTTGACTCATATCCAGATGAGTGGATAGTAGATATAGTAAAAATGAAGAAGGTGACTTTGACTGTTCTCTCTTTCCTTCTTTCCTGATTGCCTTTCCCACAGTCACAGATACAAGATAGCAGAAGAGTCAGAAAGAACAGAAAGGGTTAGGAAAGCAAAGGAAAATTGAGATTATATGTTGCTGGATTAGAAACATACATCATTGGGAATCCCACACTCAGTGAAAAATCTAAAATTAAGATGAGTCCAGGACATAAAACTTAAAAAAAAAATTAAATGTTTTATTTATTTATTTGAGAGAGAGTGAGTGAGTGAGAGAAAGAGCATGAACAGAGGGATGGACAGAGGGAGAGGAATAAGCAGACTCCCCACTGAGCAGGGAGCCTCACATGGGGCTTACTCCCAGGACCCTGGGATCATGACCTGAGCCCAAGGCAGATACTTAATGGACTGAATCACCCAGGTTCCCCCATATAATCCTTTAAAAATAACTTTCCAAATATGCAGTGCAAAGACATTTCAAAACTCAGAATTCATACTAATTTCATGGAGATTAATTCTAACATTAGACAATTCAGATGGAAGGAAACTGGTTTTGTGGAGGCCTTAACCAAGTGCAGGATTTGTTCCCAGATATTCTAAAGTTAGTTCTCAGTTGAGATGTTCACGCTAAACATTAAGTGAGCTAGCATAGTGTTATTACCCACGTTTTATAGATGACAGAATTGAGGCTCATAAAATTAAGCAATTTGCTAAAGAAGCTTATGTGAAATGTGACATAGGCTGAATATGAACTAATGGAATCTGTTTCCTAACCCCAAGTGCTCTATAAAATAGCAAGGATGTGAGACTGCCTTTTCTCCACTCATTCAAAATAGCCTCTTCTGAATGTAGAGAACAGAAAAGGTTGATAGTACAGTTTTATAAGAAAAGTTTCTGATAAGAAAAGGTAAGTGGGGGCTGCCTGGGTGGCTCAGTAGGTTGGGTGACTGCCTTCTGCTCAGGTCATTATCCAGAGTTCTGTGATGGAGTCCCGTGTTGACGTCCTTGCTCAACAGGGTAGTATGCTTCTCTGCATTTGTACTCTCTATCTCAAATAAATAAATAAAACCTTTAAAAAAAAGGTAAGTAGGATAATTTATTTTCCATTTTCTGTGGTGTAATGGATACAATTTCTTTATTCAACCCCAATCATATTTCCAGATACCAGGCTAAGTTAGTTAAAAATACTCATATTGCTTTGATAAAATCATCACCATAACATTATTGTTAAGATAATATTAACAATTATTACCTTCTTTGTGCATTTTTGTACCTGCATACTTTGTAAACCAGCAAATATATAATGTAAGCCTGGTCCTCAAAAGGATTTTGGAATGGGTGAAGAAGTCTCACGTTCATTGTAAGTGCCCTTGAGCTCTTCTAGTCCTGAAGACATCCTGTTACTTCTTTTATTTAAAGTTTACGTGGGGCACATGTTGAATACAGTACGTTCACTCTTCAGAAGTGAAAGCAAAAGAATATTTACCAAAAATTTAACAAATAGACCAAATAATAACGAGAGTGATTGGTGATACAAATGGAATGTGAAGGCATTCTGGGCAGACAGATGGCCCGAGAAAAGGCAAGCAGTAGTGTGGTCTTCAGCAATTCAGTTAGGCTGAAAGGCCGTGCAAGCAGCAGAGAGAAAAAGGAGTCGACAGTGCATGAAATTGAATAACAAATGCACAATCCTCAGCTGTGAACATTCCAAGCGCACAAATGTGAGATTTGTTGCTTTCTGGTAAATCCTGGACACAGTTTGACATGGCAGTAAATTGACCTAACACAGTTCAAATATTTGACTACAAGTACTCAGGCATTATTATTAGATATATAACATATGGAAGCAGATTGCAGAGTTCATTGCCTTTGGCTTGGCAAGGTAACCCTGAAAAGATTAGTCTTAGTTTCAATATCAGCTCAGAGAGTCTATGCTATCGATACCCAGAATATTGAGTAGGTAGGTCCCTCAGGAGTATTTAGAAATCAGTATGAGGAAGAAAATGGAAAAACAAAGCACAACAAAACAAAAACTTTAAAAATGCTTATCCAGAGGGTAAGAGAACAAGAGATCTCTTTTAATGTCCTCAAATATTTGAAAAGTCTCTTGATGGAGAGGGTTAGCTTTAATTTCTGAGAATTCCAAAGAAAAAGAGAGAAAGAGATCCATTTGGATCTGGAAAGCACCAGAAAAATACACTAGGATTTATACTGCTCAGGATAAATTTTCAAAGAGAGGATTGACTATGGTGGTTACTGCTTTGGTAATTTCCATTGACTGATGCTGAAAAGAGATCATTAGATGTGATAAGAAGCTTTAATATAAGGAGGGGGCAGTGGAAGTATTACTAAAGAAGACTAAACTAAAGACATGTGAAAATATTCAGGAATTCTCCACTTTTCAACTGTATCAGGTCTTGTCTTAATTTAATTTGGAGTCTTTGCCAAAGATGATGGTAATGGTTCCCTCTAGCGCTTGGCAGTTATAGCAGATTCTATCTCAGAATTTTTAACCTGCATGAACGTGACCTGATAAAAGCCATCAAAGTTCCTGAATTTAGAGAGCCATTTTTTTTTTTAAGTAGATACCCATAACTAAATGCATGAAGTTCACTACAGGTCAACCCAATCTTCTATGTAACGGAAAATGTGATCATGTACCTGATGCTTTGCTCCTGATTAGTGGTAGATTTAACGATAAGCTGGTGCTGGTTACAGACAAAGCTAAACTTTGTGAAAGTTCACAGATGTGTTCAAGATGACAGCAACATATTCACTGTGTCTCCATGTCCACTTCTAGATTTAATCATGTGAAGTTTTAAAAAAATTACTCATGTGAAATGTGTAATGTTTAAACTTCTGTTGGTTTATGGAAACAAAATACTCATATTTTTTAATCTAACGCATTTTTTTCCCATTCTTCACCATTCAGTCTTGTCGCATCAGAAAAAGGCTTTGCGTTGTTGTTGTAAGAGATATTTCTTTTTCAGTACTATATATATATAGAGAGAGAGAGAGTGTGTGTGTGTGTGTGTGCACACGTTATAATCACTGGTAAATAAGCAGACTTTTTTCCACTTTGATACAGTTTGTACTACTGACAGCATAACCAACAGAAGATAGTTATGTGAAGCTTTCAAGACTTATTTCCAAGACACTGCTTCTAAAAACAGTTTTAAATGATTAAGCATGTTGAGCCTTAAAAATGACCATCTGATGGGGATGTAATTGACAGAACATAGTTATTATTGAAATTTTTTACCAGACCAAGTATAGAGGCCTCTTAAGTAGATGTTTTGTGAGTCCCTGATAATAAGATATACTGAGAATAGATAAACATTCAATATATCAATAAATATTTGTGATTATCTGATGATGTATTCCCCCCCCAAAATTTACTATTCTGTTTTTCTTTATGTATTAGAAATGTTTAAAAAAATTAAAAAAAAAGAAATGTTTAATCTTCCCAAAGCCACTTCTGCTGCAGTCACATGACTACTATGATACGCTCAATTGTTTCCTGATTTTGCTGTTTCCTTTGTACTCATATACTTCTATTTTATCATGGGGCCATTCAAGGGGCTCAGGATCATATATATTTACAGATCATTTATGTCACATACTACTGATAAGTCCTATTCTTATTCCTTATTTTCCAGATGAAGAAACTAAAGCCCTGAATGATACAGCTAATTCCGCAAAAAGTCAGTAAGTTGTTAAGTAAGATTCTAAAGTGAAGCAGAGCACCCATGAGAACCTGCTGGCCATATTGCCTTCCCTGCCTTACACAGACCTGCCCCAATTTCTTTCTACTCTTCCTTCTCAAGTTCTGCTGCTCAGTTTTCTGTTCTTCTCCTTTATTCGTCTTTTAAAATCAAGAGCCATGGAACTAGATGAAGGAAATCAGAGCTCTGTGACCACATTCATTCTCCTGGGTTTCTCAGAATACCCACACCTCCAGATGCCCCTCTTCCTGGTGTTCTTGACTGTCTACACGGTCACTCTGGTGGGGAATCTGGGCATAATCATGGTCGTAAGGATCAATCCCAAACTCCACACCCCCATGTACTTTTTCCTCAGCCACCTATCCTTTTTGGATATTTGTTATTCCAGTGTCTTTACACCGAAACTATTAGAAACCTTGGTCACAGAAGACAGAAGTATCTCCTTCAAAGGATGCATGGTGCAATTTTTCTTCATTTGTGCATTTGTAATTACGGAAATGTTCATGTTGGCAGTAATGGCCTATGACCGATTTGTGGCTGTCTGTAACCCTCTGCTCTACACAGTTGCTATGTCTCAGAAACTCTGTGCCCTCTTGGTAGCTGGAACCTACACGTGGGGTGGCATATGTTCCTTGACACTCACATACTCTCTTTTGGAACTATCCTACTGTGGTTCCAACATCATAAATCACTTTGGCTGTGAGTATTCTGCCATCCTCTCTTTATCCTGTTCTGACCCCTACTTCAGTCAGATGACATGTTTGGTCATTTCTACATTCAACGAGGCTTGCAGCCTCCTGATTATCCTGGCCTCCTATATATTCATAGTTGTCACCATCATCAAGATGCCTTCTGCTGGTGGACTCCAGAAGGCCTTCTCCACCTGTGCCTCCCACCTGACCGCCATCACCATCTTCCATGGAATAATCCTTCTTCTCTACTGTGTGCCCAACTCCAAAAGCTCGTGGCTCCTGGTCAAAGTGGCCACGGTGTTTTTTACTGTCATGATCCCCATGTTGAACCCCCTTATTTACAGCCTGAGGAACAAAGACGTGAAAGACACAGCCAGGAAGTTAATCCATACCAAACTGCTTTCTCACTCAATGTGATTTTGATTTTTACACACACACACACACACTTTAAATATTTTTATACATTGCATTGATGGTTATTAATTTTTTCTTCAAATAATTGGAGAAAATTTATTCAGGAAATTAGTTAATTTATATACATCTGTGATTATTAAGTCTCACTGCACTTAAAAAAAAAAATCACTCGCAGGTGAAAAGAAAAGAAAGAAAGAAAATTCTGCTCAAGTTCCACTCCCAAAGCATAGATCAGGGGCCTCTAAAGAAGTCCTTGTCCTACCTCCCAGAACCAGTGAATATGTTACCTTCCATGTTCCCTTTCTCCCCTCACTCCTTATTCTTCCCTTCTCTTCCTCTCTCAAATAATGAACTATGACAAACAACACATAGAGAAGCAATTTTGAATAATTTTTCTGTGCATTACCTTCTCCAAGAAAGTAAAGACAAAACATTATCCGCAACTTTCAAAATACTCATAAGCATTTTCTAATCATTGCTTCTTCAGCATCCCTAGGGGCAAACTCCACTGTGGAGTTTGTGACAGTCAGAACTCTTTCTGTTTAGCTACAAGCCCTATGAATTGGTTATTAGAGTATAAATGTTAACCTTGCCTCCTTTTGAAATTCATATAAGTGAAACCTTAGAGTATATATTCCATTATGTCTGGCTTCTTTGGCTCAACATTTGTTTTAAATGGATGTTGAAGTTATTAGCTGTAATAGTAGTTCATTTCTATTGGTGAAGAATGTTCCATAAAATAAATATGCCACGATTGGTTTATTTATTCTGTTAATAGACTTTTAGTTATTTACTCTTCTTGGGTTTTATGAAAATGCTATGAACATCCTTGCACAGACATCTGCTGCCCTCACATGAGCAAGCATTCTTTTGGTGGGATGCGTCCTATGACTGAAAGTTCTGGATTGCAGGGAGCTGGTTTCTTCTCTTTTACTAGATGCTTTTTTTTTAATTTTTAATTTTTATTTTTTTATTGGTGTTCAATTTGCCAACATGTAGCATAACACCCAGTGCTCATCCCATCAAGTGCCCCCTCAGTGCCCGTCACCCAGTCACTCCCACCTCCGGCCCACCACCCTTTCTACCACCCCTTGTTTGTTTCCCAGAGTTAGGAGTCTCTCGTGTTCTGTCTCACTTTCTGATATTTCCCACTCATTTTTTCTCCTTTCCCCTTTATTCCCTTTCATTATTTTTTATATTCCCCCAATGAATGAGACCATATAATGTGTGTCCTTCTCCGATTGACTTATTTCACTCAGCATATTACCCTCCAGTTCCATCCATGTCAAAGCAAATGGTGGGTATTTGTCGTTTCTAATGGCTGTGTAATATTGCATCAAATGATTTTCCAAAGTTGTATTAATTTAAATCCCCCGTATATAGTGTGTGATTTCTAATTATTGCCCATTCTTGCCAACATTTTTTTAATTGAAGTTCGATTTGCCAACATATAATATAACACCTAGTGGTCATCTTATCAAGTGCCCTCCTCAGTGCCTGTCATCCAGTTACCCACATTTAATATTGTCACATTAGATATGTTAATATCTTCAGCATTGGTAGGTGAATAGTGGTATCTCATTTTGGTTATACTTTAAATGCCTCTTAGTATTGATGTGGTTGAATTTCTTTTTTAAAAAAGATTTATTTATTTATTTATTTATTTATTTATTTATTTATTTATTTATGACAGATAGAGAGTAGAGGGAGGGGCAGAAGGAGATACTCTTCAAGCAAACTCCCTGCTGAGTGCGGAGCTGGACACAGGGCTCCATCTCATGACCCATGAGATGATGACATGAGCTGAAATCAAGAGTCCAATGCTTAACTGACTGACCCACCCAGGCATGCCTTGAATTTCTTTAAATATGGTTATTCGTAGTCATTTGAGTCTTTTCTTTTGTGAGATGCTTATTTAAGTTTTTTGCCCACTTTTCTATTAGGCAGTTGGTCTTTTATCATAAAATCTAGTTCATTTTAAATAAATAAAATACATTTAAATACATTTTATTTAGCTTAAATTACATAAAATACATTTTAAATACATTTTAAATAAAAATCCTTTGTTTGATAAAAGTACCATGACTATTATCTCCTAGTGTATGGCTGTCCACTCTCTTGATTATGTATTTAGGTCCACAGATTTCCTAATGTTTACTGAAGCAGGGTTTATTGAACTATTCCTTTACAGAGATATGCTTCTAATATCCTATTCATGATATATTTATTTCCTCTAAATGAATGAAGATATTCCCATATTTTATGTGCTAAGTTGTCCCAAAAATTTCATACATTATTATGTCTTTTCTATTATATTCTATCTTCTCTTGGATCCTAGATTTTATTTTTTTTTCTTTTTACACTGATTTTTTAATTTATTTCCAAGATCAAATTGGAATTAAATTTTGGTGTCATATGAAAATCAGCTGATTTTATTTTTTAACCTATGGATATATATTTTCCCAGCAATCTTTATTGTAAAGTCACTCCATTAGCACTAGCCCATAGTGCCAGGATTTCATAAAGTAAATGTCCCTATATGTTTAGCATACAAGCTTTCTATATGTCTCTCTCTGTTTTATAGCCATACCTATCCATAACTAACAATGTATGGTATCCAGTAAAGCCACTCCTGAAAAGTTACTTTTTTTCTTTCAGGTTAATTGAGATATCTTTTGAACCTCACCTTTTCAAACACATTTTAGTCATTCCTATTTGGATTTTAGGTAGAATTACAGTAGAAGTATAGATCCATTTGGAAAGAAATAGCACATTTGCATCTGTAAGTTTTCCAAATCATGAGCATGCTATATCTTTCTGTTTGTTTAGATTTACTTCAATTTTTGCAATAAACATTTTACTACATTGTTTTTCTGTAAAGTTCTTGCATATATTTTGTGAAACTAATCCCTGAGTATGTGATCTTTATCATACTATTTTAAGTTTCATTTGTAAGACATGTTATTTTTAGATCAGAATCTAATTTACTGTTATATGATTTTACTTTGGGCCACTCTACCAAAATCTCATAATAATTTTATAATTCTTTTGTAGATTAGTTTGGATTTTCAACATGCATATCATATAATCTCCAATTAAACATACTTTGATGTTGTTGTTTCCATTTTATTCCTTTTAATTACTTTTTTGTTTTATTTTGTTTTTGCTAACTGTCTAAGAATATCAGCATAATTTTGAATAAATATAGTAAAAGTAGGCATCCTTAATTTCCTCACCTCACAAAGAAGGCATTGAATATTTCATATTTAAAATGATGTTTTTTAGGTGTGCTCGAGTGGCTCAAGTCAGTTAAGTGTCTACCTTTGGCTCAGGTCATGTCTCAGATCATGATCTCAGGGTCCTAGGATGGAACTCTGCTCTGGCTCCCTGCTCAGTGGGGAGTCTGCTTCTCCCTTTCTTTCTGCCCCACCTCTCCACTCATGCTCTCTCTTTCTCTCTCTGTACTAAATAAACAAATAAAATCTTAAAAAAAATAAATGGTGTTTCCTATAGATTTTTGTACTTTCCTCCCTCCAGATTAACAAAGTTATCTGCTTTCTCTGTGTTTTTGCAATATTTTGGTTTTTGGTGAATAGATGTGGAATTTCATTAAGTTGCTTTTTCTTCATCTGAGTTCCTTTAATATTTTCATGTGGCAACTTACATTTTTTTAATTTTCTACTATTAAATCAAGTGGTTTTTGTACTGAGAGCATGAATTTAAATGTTATATAATAGAATATTCTGTTAGTTGATTAGTTTGTGTCCATATATTATTTATAATTAAAAATTCTATGTTCATGAGTATAATAGTTTTGTAATTTTCTTTTATTGTACCACCCTTGTTAGTTTTTGGCATCAAAATCATATTAGCCTCTTCAGATGAACTGATAAGAATGTCTTCTTATTTAACTCAATGAAAAATATTGCTTAATAGAATTCACTGAAACATAAGAGGATTTTTTAAAATATTTTATTTATTTATTCATGAGAAACAGAGAGAGAGAGAGAGAGAGAGAGGCAGAGACACAGGCACAGAAAGAAGCAGGCTCCATGCAGGGATCCTGATGTGGGACTCGATCCCGGGTCTCCAGGATCACGCCCTGGGCTGAAGGCAGATGCTCAACCGCTGAGCCACCCAGGTGTCCCCACAAGAGGATTTTTGATCACATAGGAATGTTTTCAATTATGAATGCCCTTCTAAAAATAGTGGTAAGAAAATCTAATCCCAATTTCTTCTTGAGTCAGTTTCATTGTTTTGTTTTCACTTTTGGGAGTTCATTCATTCATTTTTGCTGTTTTCAAAGTCAGCAGCACAACTTTTTTCATAATAGTTTCTAAAGTTGGAAGGAGCTATAGTTGTGATCAGTTTTCATTGCTGATACTAGTTATTAGCTATCTCTGCCTTCTCTTTCACTTGTTTAGATATATGAGACTTTAATTTTATTGGTTTTCTTAAACAGCCAGTTTTAGATTTGTTTATCCCTTATATTTTATATATACTATTTATTAAGTTCTTCTGTTTTTGCTTTTTAATTTTTTTTCTTTCTTCAGATGCTTTCTTACTGAAAATACTTGTGACTCTATCTGAAGGCTCTTTTTTTTTTCTTTACTATTTGTGGGAGTATCTTCAGTCCACACATAGGCCAGGTTGAAAGTGCCAAGCAGTTAACATCTCCAAGAATAGCTCTCAACTAATGGTAGTAAATGGTAGTAGGTCCATAAATACCCCAATTTCTTCATTCCTTTGCAGGGTGGCAAATATAAATTAGGTTCTACATGTTCTTCCAGGAGTCCTCATTGGGACTGACCCAGTTGTCCACGCAAATAACCTGTTCATGTAATGTTGTCTCTCTTTTTCCTACTTAGTTTCAGGTGCTGCCTAAGATCATTTTCCAAATAAACTACTTGCATCCAAATCCTTGTTTTAAGGTCTGCTACTGTGGAAAATCAACCTCATATAGAATGGAAAACATTGTTGGAACATCTACGAGAGATACATGTAATAGCTATTATGAAAGAGCTCCTACTTACAGTGAAGTACAAAAACTCCAATAAATATTAGCAAACATATCACTTACCAGAGTTTATCCCCTGGGCCAGATCCTATACCCATGCCTTAACTATCATGTGGGCACGTTGGCTCTGTATAGCTGAGGTCAGTCCTGATGGAGTTCACTGCTGGGAGAATAAGTCCCTCCTTGAAGAGGGATTTGTATGGTGCATTTCTGTGCCCACCACAACAAGAAGGGAGGGGTGGTGGATCAAGCATTCTCACATTGCTGGTAAGAGTAGAAATTAGCAGAATTACTTTAAAGAGTAGTTTGGTAATAGTTATTCTAAGAAAATATACATAGCAATACTACTTCTGAGAATTTATCCTAGAGATACTTTGAAAAAGAAAGTAGAGAGATATACATGTAGATACTTCTGAAGCATTATTTATAATAGCAAAAGACTAAAGAATCTGAAATACTCATTGGTATGTGTTTGGCTTATAAATTATAGTATTTTTTAAAAAAGAACATACTGTGTAACCATTAAAAATCCTGTCTTTTTTAAAAAATATTTTATGTATTTATTCATGACACACACACACACACAGAAGCAGAGACACAGGCAGAGGGAGAAGCAGGCTCCCCACAGGGGGACTCAGTCCCAGGACTCTAGGATTTTCACTTGAGCCAAAGGCAGACGCTCAACGACTGAGCTACCCAGGTGCCCCAAAAGTGTTGTCATTTTTATATATACTCATATTGACAAAATAAACTGTTCCAGAAAAATTGAGCAAGAACCACACAGTAGTCCTAATTTAACTTCATTTATGTAAGGAGTTCATCTGCATATCTCTGTATATATGAATATATAAATGCACGCTTTCTTGATGATCCAAAACAAATAAACAAAAATAGGTAGCATGTGGAAAACCTGATGGGTTGACAGGCAGAAGCATGAGGGAGATTTCTTTTATCCTATCTTTGAAATCACCTTAGGTAAATATTATCTAATGAAAGACCATTACATTTAATTTATCACAAATGGTTTTAATATAGAAATTGTTGAGTGAAGTAAGTCAATCGGAGAAGGACAAACATTATATGTTCTCATTCATTTGGGGAATATAAATAATAGTGAAAGGGAATATAAGGGAAGGGAGAAGAAATGTGTGGGAAATATCAGAAAGGGAGACAGAACATAAAGACTCTTAACTCTGGGAAACGAACTAGGGGTAGTGGAAGGGGAGGAGGGCGGGGGGTGGGGGTGAATGGGTGACGGGCACTGAGGGGGGCACTTGATGGGATGAGTACTAGGTGTTATTCTGTATGTTGGTAAATTGAACACCAATAAAAATAAATTTATTATAAAAAATAAAATAAAATCTTAAAAAAAAAGAAATTGATGTTTAAAAATGTTGTCATGGTCTGTCAATTTTGCAATCACCAAGGTATCTGCTTCTAGTTTTTTCTTTACGTAGATTGATGGTAGATGCCTATATTCACAGATAAAAACACACATTATACAAGTAATAGATATAAATATACGTTAATATATTTGTATTTTGTGTATTTCAATATTTACATAATTGATCTATGCATTTCAGATTGTAAATATATTATATTACAAATATCCATATATTACTTTGAGAGCCAGATTATATTGAACCTGTAAAAATTGAAATAAAATTTCATTAAGATTTATCATCACTCTTTTATTCCATAAGTTTAGAAGAATTGCTATTGTCTTCCTTGAACTGTAATATGATGCATCACTTTTGAGTCAATACTTATTTTAACAATTTCTGGCAATATTGATATTTTATATCAATCTTAGCTTATTTCATGAAATTATGAACTTTCAATCTGTTTTCAGATTTTGGTTATTTTACTACTTATAATTGACTTATATTTCCAGAAATTTTCCATTGTGCTCTATTGTGTGAAGAGTTATAGGGGGTTTCAAATACTATAGAGAGTTAATGGTCTGGGGAATGGTCCAATTCCTACTTCTAATTAGCAACACAGTCTTGGAGTACTTACAATAATTACCAGATTGTTAATATCCAGAATCCAATTATCTATATGAAAATCACATTTTATGACCAGGTAGACATTAGAATCTCATGATAATTCCATTTTTTTTATTTCAAGAAACAACTGAGATGATATGTATAGAATTGCTTTATAAGTTGTAATTTTAGTTTGTAAGTTTATGGCTAAAACAACACTATGAGATGTTAATTTTCTTTTCATTTCACAAATATTAAATATATTACTGAGCTATACACTAAATAAAATGCACTGGGAGCTGAAAGTGTCAATAAGGAGATATACAAGAAAAACAATCAAAACACAACCTTAAGATAATTGCTATAATGAAATGTGTCCTTAGTTAGCTGTAATTTTGTGGGATCTCTTTACATGAAGGACTGGGATTTGAATCCTGACTTTTATACATATCAATTTTGTGACTTGGAAAATTATACGTTATGTTTAGTTTACCTTTTTGTGATACATGTGTATTATTAGAATATTGCATGTAAATTTGAATTCACTAAATAAATTATATTTTGTTAGTAATTAAGAATTTGAAAATGTTATTTACTACCCCTTACACCTCTGACCTCCAACCCCCATTTCCATGGCCATAGACACTAAAAACAAAGTGGCAAATGGTATAACAAAATAATTCAAAGTGGAGGCAAATGTGGATATTGAGAGGCTACTTGTTACATTTATACTATTTCAGGTCTAAGGTGATAGTGTCTTGGCATAAAGCAGCAATGGCTGTGATGGTGGAGAGTCAATGAAATGGGCCTATTTAATATGAATGTTGACATTTTAAAAATAAGTTTTAAAATTTTTAATAATTTCCAATTTATAAAATAAATTGCAAAGATACTTCAGAGTTTCCATACACATCTTATTCATTATCCACATCGCTAACATCTTATGAAATTACAATAATGCATTTTCAAATGCTTCTGCACAACAAAGGGAATAATAAATCATAAAAAGGGAACCTAAAGAATGGGAGAAAATATTTAGAAGCCATATATTTTATAAAAGATTAATCTATATTTCTTATGAATAAGGAATTCATCAATTCAATAGCAAAAACAAAACAAAACAAAAACAAAACAAAAAACTAAGAACCAAACCTGAAAGTTGACTAAGAACTTGATTTAGACATGTCTTCTAAGATATACAAATAGCCAATAGATATGTTAAAAAAATGTTCCATGTCACTTAATCATCAGGGAAATGCAAATAGAAATAATCAAAACAATAAAATTCTCATATGTATATGTATAAGTGTTGGTTAGGATGTGAAGAAGTTGGAACCTTTATTCATTATTGACAGTAATGCAAAATGGTACAGTTGCTATAGAAAACAGTATGGAAATTCTACACAAAATTAAAAATTTACCTAATATGTGATTTAGTAATGCTACTTCTGGATTTTTGTTGAAAGAATTGAACTCAAGATTTCAAAAATATTTTAGCATTCCTATGTTCATTGCAGAACTATTCACAATAGTTAAGATGCAGAAACAGCCTAAATATCCATGGACAGATAAGTGGAGAAAGAGAATGTGGTAGATATGCAATGGGATACAATTATGCCTTAAAAAGAAAGGATATTCCACAATATGTGACCACATGGATGAACTCTGAGAATATTAAGTAAGTTAAATAAGCTAGTCACAAAAAATAAATTTGACTTATATGAAGTATCTAAAATACAAATTTGTAGAATCAGAGTGGAATGATAGTTGCTAGGGACTAGGGGAAGTGAGAAAGGGGAGTTACAAATCAGTGGGTATATTTTTCAGTTAAAAACGATGAGTAAGTTCTAGAGATCTGCTATACAAAATAGTATTTGTAGTCAACAATATGTATTGTACTCTTAAAAATCTCTTAGGGTAGATCTCACATTAAGTGTTCTTACTACAATAAAATGAAAAATTTGAAAAGAAGAATTGTACCTCACTGGGGGAAATGGGTGGCTCAGTCAGTTGAACAACTGACTCTTGATTTTGGCTCAGGTCCTTGTCTCAATGTACTGAGATTGAGCTGCATGTCAGGCTCCACACTTGGCACAGAGTCTGCTTGAGATTCTCTACCTCTCATCCTGCCCCTCCCCCTGCTGGTACACACTATAAATTAATTAATTAATTAATTGATTGATTAATTAAAACCCTCTTTTTTTAAAGCATTAGTATATTATGGTCACTAAAATCTAAACTTCATATAGATTATTTTTTTTACCTCCTCAATGGTCCCTTTCATGTCTGAGTTCCAACCCAAGGTTACCACATTGCATACAGTTATTGTGTGTTCCCAGTCTACTCTGGTCTGTGATAGGTTTTCACTCTTTTCTTCTGTTTCTTGACTCTGACAACTCTAATGAATACTGGTTAGATATCCTGTAGAATGCTTCCAAATACAAGTTTGCATCATGAATTTTTCACTTTAAGCTGGGATGATGAGTTTGGGAGAAAAAAGGTGAGAAAAAAGGAAGCTTAAAAAAAAACAAAAAAAATTTTAAAAATTAAAAAAAATTTTTTTAAAAAGTGAAGCTTTTGTCATCACAAGGCTTCAGGGGGTAAATGATATCCTCAATACATCACTGATGATGGTCACCTTCATCCTTTTTCTTAAGGTAGTGTTGTCCAAATATTCCACACTAATTTGAAATGCAGTTGAGTTAATAACAGCTATTTCTGGATTGTTCTTCTCTTTTCTTATTTCAAGCTCAATAGCCCATGTGTTCTTCAGTTAATACATATTATTTTAATAATTTGATTTCTAAAGGCAATTAGTGGAATAGATGTGGTCATGTAATTATCCCTAATGCTTTACAAGAAAATGCATATACAACAATGACACAAGAGACAGAGTTTTAACTGATTGTATGTTTTGTAGTACACTGAAGAACACTCCAATTATAATTCTCTGTGGTCTCTATCTTCATAGACATGGAGGCAGATATAAGAACCAGAGTTCGGCAAGAGTTTAGATTGTGGATTTATCTTTCAGGTTTTTTCTTTGTATTTCCTAAGATTTCTTATGTCCTGGAAATAAAATGTCATTTTACTGGCATACCTATTAAAATATACTGCTATTTTATTTCAAACCTCAAGCCTGTTGCTATTTTAAAGAATGTTTTATTACTAAGAAGAAAAATGCCTGAGATTCATTAATCATAAGAAGAAATTCTCTGTAAGTTAAATAAGCACTGCTGGTTTCAGGTCAGTTCATTTCTTTTTTTCGGTAGCTTTCAATTTATGTGGAAAACATGGAGCTCCAGCTCATATAGATTATTCCAAGAATTATACACAGTCCCTTTTTGTGGTCAGGGACATTTTAATGTTCACTAACAAGCCATAAAGTGTTCCTGATGAATAAATCCTGTATTACAGAAACTGGCAGCAGTGAGCAATGGTGAAGTTACAGAAAATTATGGAGTATTTGTTGATTTTGTAATCCTGCAGGCCTAGTCTCAGTTTGAAGATAAACCTAATCTTAACGCATTGATTTTCACCAAAATCATTTGAAAATGCTAGGGTTGGGATACCAAGTCTTTTTCTTGAACATATTTTTGTTATTGACCTAATAATTTGCCAATAAGCCAAAACGGTAGTAGCAATCTCCCTAATAAACCAGGGTTTTGCTAATATGGTCAAATGTTGAAGGGAACACATTTATTAAAATAGTCTGAATAATAATGGATGTTTAGACTATATCTGCCTTATCCCACCTACTGCTGGAAAGAATATGCTGATGATGGATACTCCATGTGTAGGGTTTCTTGAGGTACGTGTAAAGGTAGGCACTCATGTTGCTGAGTCTGGAACCTGATTCTTCCAGGCAAACTAAGATGACACAGATAACTCACCTAATTCTGTTGTCAAGACATAGACGTGGGACCTTTCACTTTGTGTGCCTACTTCTCTTACTTCCTAATTTTTCCCAAGTTTGCCTCATTATAAGAGAGGGCTTACTTCTATTGGTCAAAAACATGTGTAATTTTCATTGTGTCATAGAACATATTTTATATGGAGCTATTGTTACTGAATATAAGATACTTCTGTTTCTCAAAAAAGTATGTATATACAATTTAATTATGTATTTATGATTTTAAAATATATAACAGAATGGATGACCTAAGGCACATTAATAGTTCATGAAATATGAATTAAATTTAATTAATAAACAAATACATGCTGACCAAAATGTTAATAGGAGACCTACAAAACTGCTTCTGGAGGCAGGACACCCATAGTGGAAGTTTTGATGGAAACCAGATGCTCATTCATGAATAGGTCTGTAATGGATTGTCAAGCATTAGGTGGATGGTACAGACTAGATACATTTTAAGGTTTATTCCAACTCCTAAATTCCAGGAGTATTTAATCCTGGATAATGCCTAGAAAACACTAAATAGATAAAAATCATTAATACTGAGGTTTATGTGGCACCATTTGCAATGCCAAGTGATCTTGACCCTTGATATAATTCTTAGAACCATAACAAAGTATTCTGTGCTACTTTTCTGCCTCTCTCCCTCCCATTTTGTATAATTCCTTTCATGCTCTAAATTTATATTTCAGTTCAGCAGTAATGATACTAACAAGGGATGAATTTTAAATAATAAAATGATTAATATATATATATATATATATATATATATTTCATATACCAGTGATCCCCATAATTTAGCAGGCATCAAAATCACCTGGAGAACTGGTTAAATCAAGAATAGCGAGCCCCATCCTAGAGTGTCTGATTCAGAGTGCTGGTGATAGGGTTAGAGAATTTGCAGCCTTAACAACTTGTCAGGTGCTCATGCTTCTGTTGATTTGGGGGACTGACCATACTTTGAAAGTCACCATCCTATATCAACTTCACAGAGGCATATGAAGCCTCTTAGTTCTCTGGTTCACCTTCCCATTCAGTTCTACTTTTCAGAAATAACTTTTGGTTCTTTATTCAACAGGAATCATGATGTTACCTGAAGGAAATCAAAGTATCATACCCACA
The DNA here is from genome assembly GCF_011100685.1 of Canis lupus familiaris. Classification (NCBI taxonomy): domain Eukaryota; kingdom Metazoa; phylum Chordata; class Mammalia; order Carnivora; family Canidae; genus Canis; species Canis lupus. The sequence goes on along the minus strand of NC_049239.1, from coordinate 40,578,797 downwards.
TTTATTCTCTTGGGTTTTTCAGAATACCCAACACTCCAGGTTCCTCTCTTCCTGGTTTTCTTGTCTATCTATATGGTCACTACTGTGGGAAATTTGGGCATGATAATAATTATCAAGATCAATCCTAAATTCCACACGGTCATGTACTTTTTCCTCAGCCACTTGTCCTTTGTAGATTTCTGTTATTCCACTGTAGTTACACCTAAATTGTTGGAGAACTTGATTGTGGAAGACAGAACCATCTCCTTTTCTGATTGTATTATGCAATTTTGCTTTGCTTGCTTATTTGGAGTCACGGAAACTTTTATGTTAGCAGCGATGGCCTATGACTGTTTTGTAGCAGTTTGTAACCCCTTGCTGTATACCACTACTATGTCTCAGAAGCTTTGCACTCTGCTGGTAGCTGGGTCTTACTCATGGGGTATAGTCTGTTCCATGACACTCACATATTTTCTTCTTGCATTATCCTATTGTGAGTCTAGCATCATAAATAATTTCATCTGTGACCATTCTGTAATTGTTTCTGTCTCCTGTTCAGACCCTTATATCAGCCAGATGCTGTGTTTTATTATTGCCGTATTCAATGAGGTGAGCAGCCTGATGATTATTCTGATGTCTTATATACTCATTTTTATCACTGTTATGAAGATGCCTTCTGCAAGTGGGCACCGGAAAACCTTTTCCACCTGTGCCTCTCACCTGACAGCCATCACCATATTCCATGGGACCATCCTTTTCCTTTACTGTGTCCCTAATCCTAAAACTTCTTGGCTCACCATTAAAGTGGCATCTGTGTTTTACACAGTGGTGATTCCCATGCTGAATCCCTTGATCTACAGCCTTAGGAACAAAGCTGTGAAAGACACATTCAGAAGACTAGTGGTAGCAAAATTGCTTTGTCACTTAATATAATATTGTTAGATTCGTTACTTTATTTCTGAAAAAAAAACCTGATTTACGATGCTAGAGATTGTCCAACTCTTATAGTGTAGTTGATGATTAAAATCACTTTTTAAGGCTATGAGTTAATATGTCTATGGTTGTACATTTTACAAATATTGATTTTTGTGTATATTAATTTTAGTGAAATATCTCCAGACATGTAAAACAAAATTAAAAAATAAAATTATTTGATTGTATTATGTAATATTTGTAATTTTTAAAAACATTTTAACAGATTGTATAATTTTATATGTATGTTTCCAAAATAAAACTAATTGCCAGTTCATCAAATATATGCAGATCTAGAATGGTTCCCCTAGAATTGCAATCAGGCTGCTCCTATTCTAGAAATGGCTTTAGCAGTGTTTCAGCTCACTGCACCTCATGTCAGCCAAACTTTTGCTATTTGTGGTATTGAATTGTAGAAGCTGACTTTTATTTGAGAACATTTAATGGATCCAAGCATATCTGGTGCTTCAAATTTCTTTGGATAGGTCATTATAATTCAATGGAAAAAATGATGATTTTCAACATGCAGTGCGGAGAGACTAGATATCCATAAGGATGAAGGAGGCTTAACTCTTTTTTTTTTGTTGTTAATTTGTGAGGGACACAGAGAGCCAGAGATATAGGCAGAGGGAGAAGCAGGCTCCTCACAGGGAGCCTGATGCGGGACTCCATCCCAGGACCTCGGGATCACACCCTGAGGGTAAGACAGACGCTCAACCACTGAGCCACCCAGACGTCTCAAGGAGGCTTAACTCTTCCCTCATACCACACACAGAGATTAACTTGAATTCAGTGAAATGGATCAAAGTTCTGAACATAAAATTAAAACTAGAAAATTTTAGAGTAAAACAAAGAAAATATTGTTTGAAATTAGGGGTGCTAATTTTTTTAGATAAAATACAAAACTGATGGATCTTCAAAAAACTGATAAAAAAACTTCATCAACCTAAAAATCTGTTGTAAAGGGGCACCTGGGTCTGTGCAGTGTCTGTCTTTTATTTTTTCAGAATTAATAACAATTTGAAAATCACTCTTTTATAAACAAACAGCACCCTTACTTTGAATCTCAAAAGGATAATTACATGGATACTTTTATGCCTCATCAGTACAGTTATCAAAATCTTGGTATAAGAAGGTCATCAAAGGTAAAATGCAGGAGATTTACATACTTCAGCACTTGTATCTATATAGTACCATATTTTCTTTACATAAATCAATATAAATTTCTCCCTGTTAATGTGACAAAAATATTCCACATCTTTCTTGCCATCTCCTGTCTACCTCTGAGAGGTCTATAGAGACAGCTCTTCATGAAAGAAAAGCTAGTCCTTCTATAAAAGTCACTTTTGAAAGGAACAAAGTTAAAAAAATTAATGAAAGCGTGGGGACACTTGGGTGGCTCAGCAGTTGAGCATCTGCCTTTGGCTCAGGTCATGACCCCGGGATCTTGGGATTGAGTCCCTCATCAGGTTCCCCACGGGGAGACTTTTCCCTCTGCCTATATGTGTCTCTCATGAATAAATAAATAAAATCTTTAATAAAAAGTTTATAAAAGGGCAAAAGTATCTGTTATACGTTGCTTTACTTACTCTTCTATTCCATATATTAATGCATACACCAGACAGAACAATTTTCTCTTCAGTTAAATACAGTGGATTTCATTTCTCATGGATGAATAGCTAGAAAGTGAATTGTTAAAGTGTGTGGGAAGTGTTCATATAAATTCAGAAGACACAGATACACTGTTTTGTTTTAATTAATTAATTAATTTATGATAGTCACACAGAGAGAGAGAGAGAAGCAGAGACATAGGCAGAGGGAGAAGCAGGCTCCATGCACTGGGAGCCTGACAGGGGATTCGATCCCGGGTCTCCCGGATCGTGCCCTGGGCCAAAGGCAGGCACTAAACCACTGCGCCACCCAGGGATCCCAGCTACACTGTTTTAAAGTCATTCTATCTTTTACCCCCATCTGAAATGGGTGAGCACACTACTTGCTCCACATTTTCACCAATATATAACATTTCAGGCTTCTTTATATTGGGCATCCATACTGATGAGCAGTGGTATATCACTGTGTTTTTAATAAGAATTTCACTGATGATTAATGATGTTTATTATCTTTTCCTGCATCTATAGATGATTAGTATGTCTGGTTTTGTTACATGTCAGCTTAAATATTTCATTTTTAACTAGATTGTCCATTATTTTGAGTATAAAGAGTTTTTTATATGTTCTACAAACAAATACTTTGCATACATGTATATATACACATACATATATGTACATGTGGCACACATATATATATGGCAAATATTTAATCCCAGCCTGTGGCTTACATTTTTATTTTCTTAGCAGTATCTTTTACCACTAAGAAACTTTATAACAGATTTTTTTTTTTAAGACAGTATTTATTCATGAGAGACAGAAAGAGAGAGGCAGAGTAAATTGGTCAGGGAGAGAAAACAGGTATGTTTGGCTTTAAACAGGAAAATTAGAAGAATGATTTGTCATAAAAGTCCTAGAAGGCCTGCTGATATAAAAGGGAAAAGAAGCCTTCTGGTGATTAGCAAAGAAACCATCAAAATCAGCCATCCTGTGCTCTCTTTGGCAGCAATATACTAAAATTGGAACGATACAGAGAGGATTAGCATGGCCCCTGTGCAAGGATGACACGCAAAACCAGCCATCCTGTGATTCACCCCTGTTCCTCAAGTGTGGTTGGCTTTTGATTGAGAACTAAGCAGTATGTAGTTCTCTCAGATCTGAAAGTGGGCAATAGTTGTGCTCCATCCTTCTGGTATTGGAGTGTAGTTCTTCCTTCTGCTGCCCCATGCAGCTTAATAGCCTGACAAACATTATGAAGGGAGAGATGTGAGATGGTCAAGCCCTTGTGGAAGGTCTCAATTCTCTAGTGAGATTTTTTTATTTATTTTTTTTCCTTAAGCACCATGAAATTTCTGTAGGGCGTTTCAGTCTACCATTCTGGTTCAGATACCCAGCCTTCCACAGAATCCTAGAACACAATAAATGCCCTGTAGGGAAAATTGGTCATGAGTTTAGGGTTTCTTTAGTTTTTAATGTATCGTAAATTCTTAGATAAATTTATTAGATAAATTTCTCTTGTGTCTACACAGCACAGCTAGATTATTTTCTCAGTCTTGTCCCTCTGCAAGGGCCAAACCTGCTCAGCCTGTTCCCAGAACCAGCAGAAATCTGAATGTGAAGGAAAAAGCTTGTGACTGTCAGGAAAAAAAGTCATAAGAAGACTTCTTCAAGTAGAGCAAAACCAGATGCATTTTGGAAAATAACCACAGACCATGGAAAACAATCAAATAGTAGCCTTTGTGCAGACAAATATGGCTTAAGACACTTTGTGTGCAATCATTGATTTGCCAAATGTATTATTTTCCTTTCTAATTTCATTTATTTTTCATTCTTTATGATTTATTTATTTATTTATTAGAAAGAGAGAGAATGAGATGTGTGTGAGCAGAGGAGGGGCAGAGGAACTCCCAAGCAGACTTCCCGTTGATTAAGGAAGTGAGGTTCTATTTCATGTCCTGAGCCGAAATCAAGAATCAGATGCTTAACTGACTAAGCCACTCAGGTGCCTCCCCCTTTCTAATTTTAAAGGGAAATCAGAAACAATTCACATTCCCAGAGCTGAGAGGTGTCAGTGGTGGGAAGCAGAGGCAGTGTAGGAGTGATGCCAATCTCAATGGGAGAATAACAATGAAGACCCCAGGGATCCTGGAGCAAGACCATGTCATCTACAGTAAATAATTCTACTCCTTGTGATTAATAGCCTCTGTTATGTTGGGGTTCCGGTAGAGTCGGCCCAAGAGTTGGTCAGGTTGTCAGGGGCCCAGGGAAAGTGTTAAATGGATCTAATAGGGTAACATCTGGGTAAAGTAGAACTAATGGATTGGTTGACACCCACTGGTTTTAGAAAGAAACAAACTTTCAAAATACATTTGTGATTTTTAAGAATATATGGACACAAAAAATTGTATTAATATAACCTTGGAAGAATAGATTTTCCATATTTTAAAAATTTAGTTTCAATGGAGTAAATAAGAATTTCCATGGACAAAAATGATTATTTAATGTCAAATGAAAATGCTAGAATCCCAATTATGTTGTTTATACATCTCAAGACAAACACATTATGCAGAGAAAAAGAGAAAAATCACATAGCAAATGTTAACAGTAGTTATCCCTGAATGGTTTCATATTGGATGGTTTATCCTTCTTGTGTTTACTGTAGTCACCATATTTTCTAAGTCAATTTGTATATTTTCTATAATTATGTTTATAGAGGAAATTCATGAGGTAGGCTTGATGAAACATTGTCTCCTGTGATTTAGAAGAAATTGCATTCTTGTAAAATGCCACACAAGCTAGCATTTAATCCAATTTCTGAGTTTCTTGATGTGAAAAAGAAATAGTTCAGTACAAATTCTCTAGGGTCTGAATCCCTGAGGTCATGTAGGCATACATAAACCCTACATCTTGTTCCTATGAGTCAGATTCTCTCTCTCTCTCTCTCTCTCTCTTGCTCTCCTTTCCTCCATCCCTCTTACCTGTCTCTGAGTTAGTTTTTCTGGATACTAAAAAGAAAAACATTCCTGTCACATTAATTAAACATTATTGTCTACTCCTGCAATATTTACCAACTTCTCAATATTTTTAATAATGTTTGAATTCTGAGTGGAAACTTTCTTGGATACTCTTAATAACAGGGACAGGATCTTCAGGTGAGTTGATCTCAGGTAGGCTGATATATTTTGTGTAGTCTTTTATTTATATGGAGGACATTGAAGTCCTACAACCTTTGAGACAGGGAACATTCCTCGTTAGTCTAAATGTTATGGTATCTCTGGAGTTCATCTTTCTAAAAGCTCATATTGTTGAGCTTTGATTTCTTCCCTCTTCTCTAGAGTATCACCCACATTTTCACCTTGAGGATATCCACCATGTGCCTAGCATAGTATAGTCACACCGGAGAATTTAAGAAAAATATTATAAATCTGAGATTGTCCTCAACATCTCAAGATTTCATAGAAAGAGATAAGAATCATATGTATAACATAAGAGTGAACACAACGGGTCATGAAATTTTGATTTCTGTAATGTCTGTCTGTAGGTATGCCAAGAAGGTGGAAAATATTGCTGGAGTAAAAAGGAAAGGTTTCTTTGTGATAGTAGTTTTCACTTAACGCTGCATTTGTTGCAAGCGGGGCATCAGTAAACCAGAGAAAAGAGGTTATGTCAGGTCAAAGAAAAATCAAGTAAGCCAGATAAATGGCCATGTGTTATCAGCTGAGGATATTGGCATGAAACAAGGTTGGGTGCTAGGGAATGGCTAGGGTCAGGTTTTAGGGAAAACTGAGCAGAGACATTTAGATTTGATGAATTAACTAATGGAAAGAAATCCGAGTTTTCAGAGCTAAAGAGGGTCCTAACAGCTACAGTAATCAAGGGAAGAGGAATTTGATGTTCTCGCCACACAAGCTAGCAGCACTACGGGAAGGCTGGCTGTGCCTCGGCGGCTATAATCCGCCTGAGCAATGATGACAGTTTGCTAAATTCCCACAGGTGCCAACCTGAGAATAGGAAGGGAGGATAAGAAAGTATCAGACAATAATGAGAAAGCAAAGGGGGAAACAGAGAGAACTTACTGAAGGACGGTAATTGGCAAAAATAAGAGAAACAGGGTGAAGAGGAGACTCAGGAAGGAAAACTGGGCTTTCCCGTGGAGTCTCAAATTATACCCACGTGTCTATTGTTGCCCACTTTGGCCCTTGATCTGTTTCTTAGATTATTTTTAATAATATTAATTAGTCATAACACTAAGAATTTTTTTAAAAGAGGGAGAGTGCATAATAAACCCACATCGCCCGGATTCCATAATTTTCAGACTCTGTGGTAAGTACATGAACATCATTTCCTAATTCAATACTTAGACACTAGTACAATATGTATCATCACTTCATTATTACTGACAAAATTGAGGCTCAGAGAATTTGAGTAATTCACCAAAGATTACATAGTAAATGACAAACCCTGAAATTGAATTAAATCTAGGTTCCAAGCACATGCTTCTTTCATTAGCTCTTTGTCACTCTCCCACCCGTTCCTTTTCTGCACACAGAAAATACATTTTCTTAAGTATCAACAAATAGCATTTAGTGATGAAGGAGGTAATAGTTTTTAAAAACTAAAATAGTGTCTTTATTTATGAGAATCATGCTAATACAGGCTTTTTAAATCTAAACATTTCAAACATGTGCCTGTTACTGGTTAATTTATTTTTTTAGTTACTGTTAAATGATTAAAGATACTTATGTGGTTATAAACTGCTTGTGAACACAAGGTGCTTTGCTTTCTCAAAATAACAGGTACAAATAAACAAAGACTGTATGACTCACAACAAGGTAATCATATATGTGGCTTTAATCAAAACCAATGTCCCCACTAGAAATTTTCCAGGTGATTATGTAACCATAGGTGTTTACTGCCTTATTCTCTAGCTGGAGAGGCTTGAGCAAAACACATTTTAAGTTGCTCTCCAATTCAGATATTCTTCAAGTATTTGATATTATTATGAATAATAACATTTTCAGATTAAATACTAATAGTTACAAGGTAGAATTATGGAATCTAGATGAGTGTGTCGAAAGCATCGGTGACGCTAAGTGAGAATATAGTTAAGTAGGAAAGAAAATGCTGGACTGAGGGGACTGCATGACACAAATGCAACTTTATTTATTTTACCAGGCTACTACATTGTTTTTGGAACACTGAGGAGATTATTGTAACATTTGGATAGAATCAGTGGAAAGCTTGAGCATAAGGAGGCAGGACTATGTTCTGTCTATATCCCCGTATTTTTTGAAAACTTGAAAATTCTTGTGGTGGCTTCTAAGGGCTGCCTTCCCTATGAGCTTCCATTTGAACGTCCTGACTGTAGAGGTATTATTGCCCCTAACGTTTTACTTCTGATCCTTCTTTTAAAATTTTGAGTGCTAAGTTTATTTGCATTGTTATGTTAGTGAACTGAAAAAGCACACATCCTCAGAATGACAGAACTGTGAAAGATACATATTTTCTACAACAATGTACAGTAGTTTTCTCTCTGTCCCTAAATTAATTCATGTTCTTTTACTCAGGATCAATTTCATAACCCCTGCTCGTAAGCCGTGTAACCTCAAACAAGTTCCTTAACTTTAGTAAGTTCCTGTCCTTAAGTAAAATATGAGACTACTTGTTTTACAATTCACAGTGTTATTGGAAGATCAGAATCAATATATTTTAATATTTTAGCACAATATCTGCCACATGGCAAATGTCATAGAAATGTGCGATTGTTGTTATCATTGCTACTATTTTATTTTATTTCAGGTCTTTCTCCGACAACCATCATGTTGTTAGCAGAAGGCAATCAGAGTGTTGGAGCCACATTCACCCTCTTGGGCTTCTCGGAATATCCAGACTTCCAGGTTCCCTTGCTATTGGTGTTCTTGACCATCTACACAGTCACTGTGGTAGGGAACCTGGGCATGATCATGATCATCAGGGTCAGTCCCCGACTCCACACCCCCATGTACTTTTTCCTCAGCCACTTGTCCTTTGTCGATTTCTGTTATTCCACCACAGTTACACCCAAACTGTTGGAGAATTTGGTTGTGGAAGACAGATCCATCTCCTTCGTAGGCTGCATCATGCAGTTCTTCTTGGCTTGTGTATGTGCGGTGGCAGAAACATTCATGTTGGCAGTGATGGCCTATGACCGATTTGTGGCTGTTTGTAACCCTCTACTCTACACGGTTGTCATGTCCCAGAAGCTGTGTGCGTTGTTAGTGGCGGGGCCCTACATATGGGGTATAGCCTCTTCCCTGACACTCACCTGTTTTCTCCTGACATTATCCTTCTGTGGGTCTAATATCATAAATAATTTTGTCTGTGAGCACTCTGTCATTGTCTCTGTCTCCTGCTCTGACCCCTACATCAGCCAAATGCTTTGTTTTGTCATTGCCATATTCAATGAAGTCAGCAGCCTGGTCATCATTTTCACTACTTATATTTTCATTTTTGTCACAGTCATAAAAATGTCTTCTGCTGGTGGGCGCCAAAAAGCCTTCTCCACTTGTGCCTCCCACCTGACTGCCATCACCATCTTCCATGGGACTATCCTGTTCCTTTATTGTGTACCCAACTCCCAAAACTCATGGCTCATAGTCAAAATAGGTTCTTTATTTTATACAGTGGTGATTCCTATGCTGAACCCTCTGATCTATAGCCTCCGAAATAAAGACGTGAAGGAGAGTGTCAAGAAGTTAATAAATCACTCAATACAAGTTTGTTGAAGATTTGTATTTCCATCAGAGGTTTGATTTATTGTATTGAGAATTGTTTGATGCTTCTTGTAGAGGAGATGACTTAAATTGTTTAGTCAATTCACTGGATTTTAAAATCTATTGTTGTAATAAGCCACTTATTTGGTCATTTGATTTCTGTTCACTTAAATGTTTAGTAAAAGAGCCATGAATCATATGTGAAGTAACATAGTGCTGTGAGTTGAAAAGCATCCCTTAAAATATCCATGCACATCCAGAAGCTCAGAATGTAACCTCATTTGAGGGCAGGCCCAGGTGGCTCAGCGGTATAGCACTGCCTTCAGCCCAGGTCATGATCCTGGAGACCCGGAATCGAAGTCCCATGTCAGGCTTCCTGCATGGAGCCTGCTTCTTCCTCTGCCTATGTCTCTTGCCTCTCTCTTTGTTTCTCTCCTGAATAAATAAATAAAATCTTAAAAAAAAAAAAAAAAGGAATGTAACCTCATTTGAAAAATAGGATCTTTGTAGATGTAATTAAGATAATGATTGAGGTGAGATCACACTGGATTAGGGCAGGCCCTAAATCCAGTGAGGATGTCCTTATAAGAAACAGAAAAAGCGAGACATAGAGAAGGCTTTGTGAAGATTGGGATTTTGTTGCTACCAATCAGGGCGCCCTAGGAGGATGCAAGGAAGGACTCTCCCCTAGCATCTTCAGGGGGAGCATGAGCCCTACTTGCACCTTGATTTCAGGCTTCTAGTCTCAAGAACTATGAAGGCAATGCATTTCCACTGGTTTAAGCCACCACATTTATGATAATTTAGTGCAGCAATTCTAAGAAACTTATTCAAAGGTAAATATCAGACCATAAAATCCAAATCTCTTGAATTGCCTATTGGCATGGTAAATCACTTTTGAACTCTTCTTCAGTACTATATAAGCAATTGAGAATATTAAGGTTATGGAGGATTTCTGAAAAGTGGTAGCCAAGTAGGAATGTAAATATGGAAGAATTAGTTAATGAGCCTGGAGGTGCTCTTTCTAAGACCTGGCTGACTTCTTTGCTCCTTCTTCCAAGGGCCTCTTGTACTTTTATTATAGTATAGGAAGTGATGTGAAACATGATAACTTTAAATATCAAGTAAAAGTTATTTTACATGAATTTATAAAAGGACTACCAAAGGGACTAAAAACAAAAACAAAAAAAAAAATCAGATCAGTTATCTCACAGGTCTCACACCTGATGTGTCAAACCTGATTTCGTAGATGCTGTTTACTAACATTGTGAATGTTGTACTACATTTCAAGCATAGTTTGTATGATTCCTGTTTTGCTTTTAAGGTTAATCTTTAGTTAATTGCACATGTTACTTGCTGGTATTGCATCATCTGCCAGACAAAATGGCATGGTTGCAACTGCTTTGATTGAAATGTTCTCTAAAATTGATTATTCAGGGGCACCTGGGTAGCTCAGTTGGTCAAGCAAGCGTCTGCCTTCAGCTCAGTGTTCTGGGATTCCTGGGACTGAGTTCCCAGTTGGGGCTCCCTGCTTAGTAAGGAGTCCGGTTCCCCCTCTCCCTCTGCTCCTTCCTGCCTCATGCTCTCTCTCGCCTCCTCACTTTCTCAAATAAATAAATAAATAAATAAATAAATAAATAAATAAAATCTTAAAATAATCAATTATTCCTTTGTTGGTGTTAACCCAGTGACTGACTTAGGGAAAAAAAATAAAATAAAAATGCTATGTTTGTTTCTTTCTTGCTAATCATGGTTTGTATCACACAAGGTTCCCAGGGTATACACTGCAGATATGCAATATTGTTGCTCTATATCTCCTTAAAGATAATAATAATTGCATCTCCAAAAGCAAGTGTGCTTACCTTAAATATGACTTTTTAATTTCATCTTATACTGCAAACATAACAAGAACCTTGGTTTTACATGTGAAAACAAATAATTATGAAACATAAAATAAGTAGGTACCCTACTTTTAATTTTCCTCACTTACAAATTAGAGATTCCACGTAACTTTACCATATTATTCTGACTAATTGCTAATATACTGTATGGCACAAATTCCAGATTATGCAACTCAAGGTTTGTTTTTCTCTGGGAAATGAAACAACTTTCTGTTTTAATGTACCAGGGAGGACTGTATGATTCTCTTTCTCCATGTGTGTGCAATGTTTTGTTTTTAAAGGATACAAAATAAATACACTCCTCTTCCAACCTTTATGACAAAGTAAGCATTATCAGTCACTACCTTACAGAATTAATTGATTTATTATATACTTTGTGGTACATTGGCTTACCAATGAAGAAAGGATGAATTCTCTTTGTACTTAGGTTGTTTGTGAATAAAAGAGGAAAGGAGGAGATCAGCAACCATGAAGAGAAAGGCAGAAAAAAATACATATGTTCATTTATTTATTTTTAGTTTAGTCATATATCTTGCCAAATCACCAGAACTTCTATTAAGCCAAAGGTATCAAAACTAGTGATTTTTGCACTTTATTCATACAGATCATCTGGGGGGGGGGGTATAAAATGCAGATTTTGGTGCAGAGGGCATGTTAGGGGCCCAATATTCTGCATTTCTAATAGATGTCCAAACGATGCTGGTGATAGCAGCCATTAGACCACAGTCTGGGTAGCAAGACTTTAGCCCAACAGATTTTATTTTAAACAAATTCTGCTGGTGTAGACTCATATCTAACTGTGTATGGAGCCCATAGAGCGCCTATAAAATAAACTCCTGTTTCTCCTTTCTTACATTGGCAACGATTTGAATAATCATAAAAATGATTTTAATTATGTTTAAAATAAAAGTGATTTTAATTATGAAACCTTAATAATTGCACAAACTTTGTAACGAGCACAGTTTTGTAAATATATGAAACATTTAAATAGAAAAATAAAAGTTTTGTCATCTTGTGGTCCTAATATACTAGCCTTTTAAAATACCTTTGAATAACTTAAGTCTTTGCAGACAAAGTTTCTGCAAGAGTGAGCCAGGTGAGGAAGAGTAGGACAGGGAATCAGAAAGGTAGGAAACATGATCAAGCAGGGCTTTTTAGCACATTTTAAGAAATTTGGCTTTTACTTCAAATGAAATAGGGAATCACTGCAGGGGTTTATAAGAGTGATTTGGTCTAATTGAAATTTTAAAAGAAAAACCCTGGATGATGTTCAGAACAAGCTGTGAGATGAGAGAAAGGGTAGAAAGGGTAGAAAGTATTTAGAAGTCCATATAGTGCACAAAAGATAATGGATTTTGGTGTTCTCTCTTGCCTTCTAAACCGCATGCAATTCTTTCTCTCTGCATATAAATATTTTTCTATATATTATATTTATATTTTAATTTTTTAATATAAAGATTTATTTATTTATTTTATAGAGAAAGAAAGAGAGAGTGCAAGAGAGGGGTGTGGGAGGGGCAGAGGGAGAGAGAGAATATTAAGCAGGCTCCATGCCCCAGTATGGAGCCCCATATAGGGCTCGATCTCACAACCCTGAGATCATGACCTGAGTTGAAATCAACAATTGGGAGTTTAACCGATTGAGCCACCCAGGTGCCCCTATATTTTATTTTTTGATATTGTTAACATATAATGTTATATTAGTTTCAGGTGTACAGCATAGTGATGTAGCAATTATATACATTGTGAAATGCTCACAATGATAACTATGCTTATCAAGGTGAGCATTTTCCAATTTTGCAGATGTATTTTGTTCTGGAGAAACTCAGGCACATATGCACAAAAAGAGATATACAGAAGTGTTCAGTTGCATGTGGCATATAATGACAAAATTGAAAATAGCCTAATTAGAAATAAAAGGAATGGTCATAGGGGCACCTGGGTGGCTCAGTCAGTTAAGCATCTGCCTTTGGCTCAGGTCATGATCCTGTACTAAACTGTACAAAACTGATCCCAGGGTCCTAGGATCCAGCCCCGCATCCAGTTCCCTGCTCGATGAAGAGCCTACTTCTCACTTTCCCCCCGTCCGTGCTTTTTTTTTTTTTTCTCTGTCTCTCTCTTGCTAGCTCTCTCTTTCTCTTAAATAAATAAATAAAATCTTTAAAAAAAATAATGGTTATAATTATATGATTGAACTCTTTACAAGTTAAAATGATTGTAGTAGAGAAAATGTACCAGTTTGTTTTAAACCTCAGAAATATCCATATCATTTATATACTTTGAAAGTATAACGAATACTATGTATTCTCATGAGTATTCACATAGGTACAAAATGAATTATGTGGGAATGAAAATCACCCAGTTAAAGATGAAATTTTTCAACCAGGGGAGAGAAGGGGCTGAGATAGCAGTAAGTTATGAAAGGGTCTTTAATCCAAGCTGTAATGTAATGTTCAAAAAAAAAAAAAGCAAATATATACTTTTTTTTTATCAGCCACTTAGGGCTTTAAAGTTGAAAGTATAACATGAAGCATATATCATTTGCTGAGGGAACAACACAGAATTTAGTGGCTACAAGCAATGTGTTCTTTCTCACCACTCTGTGGGCTGACTACAGGATTTTTATTTTGAGAGAGAGAATGAGTGGAGAGAGATGGAGAGAGAGAATCTCAAGCAGGCTCTATCCCCAGTGTAGAGCCCAATGCAGTCTTGATCACATGACATTGAGATCATGACCTGAGCGGAAATCAAGGAGCTCCTGACTGCAGGATTCTTCTGTCAGTCTCACTTGGGCTCATCATGTGGCTGCGATCATTCGGGAGCTCCAGCAGGACTTAAAACTTTAAATGACGTCACTCCTCCATTAGGTGACTTAGTGCAGACTGGCTGCAGCACCCCAGTTTCTCCCACAGAGGCTCTTATCTGCTCGTAGGTTACACTAGCTTCCTTATGTGGTGATCTCAGTACAGTTTGTAGAGCCTGGAGGTGGAAGTTGTAAGGCATCTTTGTGCCTCTACTTCAGAATCTATGTAGCATCACTCCCAGTGCTTTTTTTTTTTTTTTTTTTTTGGTGAAATGAGTCACAATTCCAGCTTTGTGGATCCATGACTGTGTTCCCTAGTGGAAACATTATTCTTTTTCTGCAGTTCATGGGTTCTTACCAGGAGCATATATTTAGCAGGTGGATCATTAAGGATAGTAGGTATAAAAGCCGCTTCCATTTCTACCCTGAACCCATAAATTCTGGGTCCCACAAATTATTGGAGAAATAGCCATGTATCCTGGTTTCAGACTTAGAGTACATAACACATTCTGGAGGTGATTATTCCAGCCTTCTAAAGTATTGATAACACAGCTTGCCCATTTATAACCAAGTCTAAAAACAGCAACAACAACAAACTACTCCAATGTCACAAGCATACTTCTTGAATTTCTGAATATTAGATGAATTTTCCTTCTTTGCTGTTTTTCTGGAAAACCACAGGGCAGGATTGGAGCCCTACAATGGTTTGTTTTCCTGTGTGGTGCCCGAGTATCATATCACGCAGAAACATCTGAAAATAAGGCCCAGCTGTTTTCTACCATATTTGGGTTGTCGTCATAGGGAATGACTCATGAGACTACAAGTTCAGGCTTTGAAGGAGAAAGCAATACAACAAGAGTATGGACTGTGGATGGACTGTGGGTATCTGGATCACTTGCTCATGCAATTTACTTCTGTCTTCAGGAACAGGAGTGTTGCTAACTGCTGCGCATGCCTAATGTTATGGATTAGTGAGATAGACAACACCCAGTTCATGATGGAGAGTGTAGGTTGCAGAGTAACTGGGTAGCCTCCTGTCACGTCCTTCAGTCTTTATTAGGCTCCAAGAAAAAATCAGAAGCTGTTTCTCAAAAGGTGAATAGCTATCTGCAAAGGAAGTTAATGCTTTGCTTTAAAATTCTAAAGGTGTGATTTCTTTTTTAAAAAAAAACTATTTATTTATTCATGAGAAACATGGAGAGAGAGAGGCAGACACACAGGCAGAGGGAGAAGCAGCCTCCCTGCAAGGAGCCCAATGAGGACTCGATCCCAGGACCCCGGGATCACACCCTGAGCCAAAGACAGACGCTCAACCACTGAGCCACGAGGCATCCCTTAAAGACATGATTTCTAATTCACTATCGAGGCTTATCCAAAATTCTGAATAACTCGTTGTTTGCAAATACAGCTCAATGGTAGTTACGTAGGTTGGGTCATGTGGTGAAAATAGCACAGCAGCTGGCTCACAGACTAGACTTGTTAGAGTTTTCTCTTGTTTCAGGACTCACTCAAAAAGGACAGGTTTTTGGGTAACTTTGTAAATGGGTAGGAGTAACTTGCCTAAAATTGATATATGGCCTTTGCAAAATCAAGGAGCTCGCTGAACTGAAGCAGGGTTAGGGAAATACTATCTCACCTTAGTTTTTTCATTCATCCAGACGGCATTTTAATTATGTGCCAACAAAGCCTGGTAATCAATTTCAAGCTGCAATTTTTCCATGTAATTTCAAGGAAATTTTAGTCATTAAAAATTCTACACATCACCTGGCTTTTGGCTTAATTACCTGTTTTGATGCTTGTGAGGAATAAGTTGCTAGTGATTCTCTAGAGTTTGAGTCCCCAGGGCTACAGGGTTAGATACAACAGCCTTGGTGGCCCAGTCATACTCAGCTTACAGAGAAACAGGGGGTAGTGGTCTGTTTCTCTGTAGCAGGTAGGTTTATTTAGGTTTTCTGCAAAATGGTGGGGATATCATTTTCCTGATATGGTAACTAGGGCCTTCTTTTATTTTATTTTTCATATTAAGTCACTGTAAGCCAGTGAAGCTGATTGTGAAGCCAACAATATTAATGAAATTAGCACTCATGGAAAGTTAACACTCATGGAAACATTTGGCTTTAAGTCAATTTCCAATCATTTTACAAAAAAAAAAAAAATAGAATAAACTTACCAGCTGGAAATAGGTATTTATTCATATCCTCTTTAAATACACCTGAAGTTGGCATATAAACATTCTCGCAAAAATGAGAATGTGTTAATTCTGAGAGGACTCCTACCTGGTGAATCTTGGGGCCCATAAGACTTATCTATACAATGCCTGACCTATAAAAGAAGCTAACATTTTGGGTCTAAATCTTAATAAAGTGTACGTTCCCCTCACAAGTCAAAAGGATGCATTGTCCTTCTGAATCCTCAGGAACTCACCTATTTGATGAGAGAAGCAGCCTTTACTAAACAAAAGATATTAAGATAGGATTGCTATGCTATTTCCTAGATTTCTCTAACATTTTGCTTTGACCTTAGATTTTGTTTTGTTTTGTTTTGCTGTGACCTTAGAAAAGAAACATACCCTCTTAAAGATTTTAACTGATTTGTGTGTATAGGTAAAGTATAATAGCAATATATGTTCAAGGGCAAACTGTTCACATTTTTTTCAGAGTCTTTCACTAGTTTATGCATCTACGTGCAAACTTTTACTATCAATTATGTGCATGTTATGCTACTAGAAAATGTGTGAATGTACACACTGCAATATGGTATTTCTTTCTTACGGAAACACAAAGTGCGATGGAAATGCCGAGACATTTCAGAGTCTCAGCTCAGAAACTGCTTATACCCCTAGCAGTGATCTGCATGAGGCATGTTCTGTATGGAAAGGATAACTCTTGCTTCTCTTTTTATGTCTACAAAAAATGTCATGCCTTTTTGTCACTAACTCCACAAAACTTCTCTTTGACGGAAGCAACCTCTTCCCCGACACCCCCCTCCCCAACCCCCAATCTCCTTTCAAGGGCACTGTGGTGATGGCTGTAAGAAATCTGAGTGTGGAGATGACCTTTGCCCTCTTGGGTTTCGCGGATTACCCAGAGCTTCAGATTCCTCTCTTCCTCTTGTTTCTGATCATGTACATTATCACCGTGGTAGGAAATCTTGGGATGATAGTAATCATCAAGATTAACCCCAAATTTCACACTCCCATGTACTTTTTCCTCAGCCACCTTTCTTTTGTTGATTTTTGTTACTCTTCCATCGTTACTCCCAAGCTGCTTGAGAACCTGGTCATGGAGGATAAAAACATCTTCTACTTTAGCTGCATGTTGCAGTACTTCTTGTCCTGCACTGCTGTGGTGACGGAATCCTTCCTGCTGGCAGTGATGGCCTATGATCGCTTTGTGGCCATTTGCAACCCTCTGCTTTATTCAGTGGTCATGTCGCAGAGGCTCTGTGCCCTGCTGGTGTCTGGGTCGTATCTCTGGGGTATGTTTGGTCCCTTGGTACTCCTCTGCTATGCTCTCCAGCTAAACTTTTCTGGACATAACACAATCAACCATTTTTTCTGTGAATACACAGCTCTCATTGCTGTCTCCAGCTCAGACATACTCATTCCCCACCTGCTGCTTTTGGCTTTGCCACTTTCAATGAGGTGAGTACACTGCTGATCATCCTCACTTCATACACTTTTATATTCGTGACTGTACTAAATATCCATTCTGCCAGTGGGCGTCGCAAAGCCTTCTCCACCTGTGCCTCCCACCTGACTGCCATTACCATCTTCCACGGGACCATCCTTTCCCTCTACTGTGTGCCCAACTCCAAAAACTCCAGGCAAACTGTCAAAGTGGCCTCTGTATTTTATACAGTGGTCAACCCTATGCTGAACCCTCTGATCTACAGCCTGAGGAATAAAGATGTGAAAGATGCCCTCCGGAAATTAATAGACACAAAAGTCCCATTCCACTGAACGAATCTCAAAAGATGTTTTTAATCCCAATGAACAATGGGGACAGAGCTCTGTAAAACCCTTAGCATATATTTGCATGAGGTTTTTATATATGACTTTGATGTTAATACATTGTGACTTGGTAAGCTCAAATCCCTTGAAAAAGGGGATTCTTCAAAAAGTTAACTCTTTTGATCCATAAAGCCTCTATTTCTTCAAATTGCCTAAAAAGAAACACATAAAATATTACGAAGCCCAATAGTTGGCTCAATGTGGGAGAATAAAGTTATTGAAGGATCATATTAACTCACCATAGGAAGGTCTTGCTGATTTGTTACTGCATATGAATGAGTTCCTTGCCTTTAAAATCATGTGTGTGGTAGTCACTGAAGCATTGTCTTTGCTGGAAGATGAAGATGGATATCCTGATTCTTTTTTGACACCTTCATTCCCTGGTCTCCTGTATTCTATGAATGGATGGTCTTATACTTCAAACAGCTTGTGTTGAGAAGTCTACAGAGCAAAGACAATTATACCTATTATGCAGATAATGACACAGAGTTTCAAGAAACTAGTCTAGAAATGACTGAATGATCGATCTATGATCAAAGCATCTCAACTCTGTTGACTGTAAATCTGGTCATGATAGACTTTCATGTCCTTTCATGATAGTAAGCTTTCATGATAATAGACTAAGGTGATCAGTCTGAGAGGTCACAGGAGTCTGTGTTGTCTTAGATTATCTGGGATAATCTCTGGAGTCATTTCAATATTCCTACATTATGCTTGGATAGGATTACTCAGAAGGCTGCGTTCCCGGTATTATCAGGTCTGGAAATCTCTACAAGCATAATCTAGTCTAGTTCATATGTATTAGGCCTGGGATGAAGGCAATATATGTTCTACCTGGGAATATTGAGGAATCATTTAAAAATTTCTGTTCTAATATTTATATGAGTGGCTAAACAAGCACAAATATCTGGTAACAAACACTTTAAAAATTAAATTAAATTATAATAGGGGGCAGCCCGAGTGGCTCAGCAGTTTAGCGCCACCTTTAGCTCAAGGCCTGATCCTGAAGTCCCAGGATCCAGTCCCACATCAAGCTCCCTGCATGGAACCTGCTTCTCCCTCTGCCTGTGTCTCTGCCTCTCTCTCTCTCTTTCTCTCTCTCAATCTCTCTCTCTCTTTTTCTCTCTCTGTATCTCTCATGAATAAATAAAATCTCTTAAAAATTATAATAGGAAGGATAACCTTATTTTAAATTTAAAGTTATTGTTATTAAAAACAGTGTCGTATTGGGATAAATAGAGAGCCATATGGGGAAAAAAAGATAAAACTAGATCTTTTCCTTATTTCACACACCAAAAGAGAGTTTTAAAAGCAAGTTTAAAACTTGGAATACATGAATATACACAACTTCTTAACAAAACAACAAAAAAGAGATTAAAATGACAAATGAAAAGCTAAGAAAAAATCACTACTTATGTCACATATAGTAGAGAAAAAAATGACAATCTTACAGGAAAATAAACAATCTATATAAAAGGAATAAAAATAGCCTTTAAACATTTGAAGAGTTTTTCAAGCTGACTCAAAATAATAGAAATACAGATGAAATCTGCCCTGAGCTATCACTTCTCACCTATCAGAATGAAAGAAATACAAAAATTTAATGACTTTTCCTATAAGTGAATGCACAGGGAAATAGACATTTAATGCATTGGGGTCAGGAAGATCACATGTTCTATATGATAGAAGCTCCAACTTATATACGCATTCATCCTCTTTCAAACATTCATGGTTCTAGGAATCATCCCCCAAAATAGAGTAGCAGAAAAGCTAAAAGTAACGTACTCCCTAGCATTATTCATAATAACAATAGACTGGATGCAATCCAACATAATGGTGGTTAAATATCCTATGGGTCCCGGTAAAAAAGTATCTGGTTGTGAAAATGGGAAGAGGAAGGCTTTTATTTATTGCCATAGAGGACTTTTTCCATATTCTCAGTATATTTTCTTAAGTGAATAAAGACAAGATGTAGAAAAGTTTTTTCTGATATGATAACTTGTGTGAAAGAGAAGGAAGGATAAAACAAAAGTTGATAAGGATAGGAAGAGATGAAAGAAAACTCTTCGGAATGTACCTTATAATAGAGCTTTGATTTAGGGGAAATATGACACTGGACATATTTTAAAAGACATACATTTAGGTCAAAAAGTAAAATTAGTTTTAAATTTATTTAAAACTTGAAAATAGATAATAATGAATCTGTTTATAATGTTGGAAACATGATCGATCACACGGTGTAAAACATTTTTTTCTAAAGGGCAGCACTTAGAGTATACCTTCTCATTATGCAATGTTTATTTTAGTATAAGTAAATATTAAAATGCCATTGAAACTAAAGTTGTCAGCATAAAAGAAAAATTATAGCTCTAAAGTAAAGGTAAATAAAAAACTTTTTCATCTTAATTTGAATTAGAAATCTAGTTCAAAACTATTTTTTTCGCTCTTGTAAATAATATCACTAATAATGACAACCCAGTAGCAATGAATACCCAAATTTTCTCTGAAAGGAAATATTTGCTTTCTAAATAGAACTGGAGTTTTTTGACAAAAGCTGATCTGAAGTCTGAGGTAGAGAGTTAATGAACCTTGAGCAACTTGATTTTCCAGAAAGAAAGAACACTATTAACAGCTAGTTGCGTGATTTCAAAAAGACATAAGGAGGCAATTTGAAATGGATCCAACTAGTTTATAGTTAACATACAAATGAACATTGAGTACAATTAATTTAAAAGCATCAAATATGTTTACGTCTAAAAATTTAAATCTAGATGATTTAAAAAAATAAGTCATTGGTTACTGTTAAAGGTTGCTGGGCATACCAAGGCACTACTCTGAAAATTGGTAAATAAAAGAGATAAATATTTATTCAGCTTTTCTTTTATGAATTGCATTTCAGGGTTAGCTAACAGCTTATGAAGGAAAATTCAGAAAGAATAAAAGCAGAAAATAGGATGGAATTAGAAAATCACTATTTCTGATATTCTAATTAAAAAAAGATCAAGGAAATGACTTCAATAAGTATTAAAATCATTAAGCAAAATGTTGGTGGGAAATGCTAAAATGAAATAATCTAGCTGATGCTACCTGAATTCACAGATCAGCCTGAGGATCACAAGAAGTCAGACAATCAGTTAACATGTGCTTTGCAATTTTTTGCAACATGAGTCATCAGAACCATGTGTGAAGAATTCTTGCCTAAAAGAAGCTAAAAGAGTGACCCAGAACTAATAAGATTTCTTGATGTAACAATAAAGAAGTTGTGGCATATGTGTGTGTGTGTGTGTGTGTGTGTGTGTGTGTGTATAGTGGCAACTACTAAGCCATCAAAAAAAAAGAAATCTTGTCATTTGCATTGACATGATGGAGTCGGAATATATCATGCTAAGTAAAATAAGTCATTCAGAGAAAGACATATATCAAATGATTTCACTAATACGTGGAATTTAAAAAATAAAACAGAAGAACATATGGGAAGGAGGAAAAAAGAGGGAAGCAAACCATGAGATACTTTTAATGATAGAGAACAAAGTAAGGATTAATGGAGGGAGGAGGTGAGGGATGGGCTAGATGGCAATGGGGATTAAGAAAGGCACTTGTTATGATGAGCACTGGGTGTTATATGGAAGTGATGAATCACTAAATTCTACTCCTGAAATGAATATTACACTATATATTAATTAACTAGAATTTAAATGAAAATTTGGGGAAAAAAGAAAGAAAATGTGATGTATATATGAATAATATATAATATATTATATATATGAATATATATATTCATATATATGATACTTATGATATTCATATATATGAATATATATGATTATATGTCATATATATGATACTTATGATATTCATATATATGAATATATATGATATATATGTCATATATATATATATATATGAATCTTTTTGGCAATTAAAGAAGAATGAAATCTTTCCATTTGTTGAGTGTGTATTTGAAAATAAGGTGTACTTGCTGTTTCCTTTGCCCCAAACCTCATACTTTTCCCCAATCTTTGTATGACTTATTCTCTTACTTCATAAGGGTTTATGTCAAATAGCACCTCACCATATTGTCTGACCTCCCTATTTAAGATGATACTTACAATTATATACTTTTAAACATTTATAATTACTGAAAAATGATCATTTATTTATTTGTATGCCCCATTAATAGAAATTTGTTGACAAAGGAATATCCTTTCTCTTTTTCCCCAATATCTAGCTCATCATAAGCTTGTAATAAATGAATAATTATCTCTCCTCAACCACTTTTCCCTGGTTCATGTAGCAAAAAGCAAAATTCACAAAACTGTCACTGCTTTACACTCTTCAGTTTTTCTTCAATGGTATTACTTATTAATTATAGAGAGATCATATATCTTTTGAAAGAAATGCTTTAATGTGACCAATTTCTATATTATTCTTATATCAATAGTGCAACCTTGCATCTCATGTATATGCAAAAAATGCCGAATGGATGGACGTGATAAAACTTTGGCAAAACTATCTGAAAATTTTCTAGAGGAGAATGCTTGAGATATTTTCCATTAGTCAGTAACTTTACCATGCTGTACATAATCTTGAAATTTTCAAGATTTCTGATATAATAAATTTGACTAGAGATAGGTAGTTCAGTGGAGTGGGCATTTGTTTTGGTTTGTTTATGTTTTGTTTTATTTTGACTGCACAGTTTCAATATTATTTCTGAAGCATGCTTATCATACTTTGTGAAATATCTCCTCTCTGCACTGAAATTCCTCATTGTTCTGATAGTTTGGCTCTATTCCCAGTTCCTCTGGAAAGTCATATTTATTACTCAATAAAGACTCATGGTACACTGACCATGCTCATCTTTCACCTAGGAGCTTGGAATATATTAGCAAACAAAACAGTGAATGGTCTCCCTTTTCCTGGAAATTTTATCTAGCTGGAGAAAAGCAATATACAACAAAAGAAATAGATAAGGATTAAAAATATATCTGAATCACGTGAAGTACTTTAAACACTAAATTGGGTAGTAGAGTAGCTCTTGCAGTAAAATAGCATGGTCGTGGAAGGTTTCCCTGAAAAGGTGCCTTTGAACAAAAACTTAAGGAAAAGCATTTTCAGCATGCAGGAAATATGAGTAGGAAAGACCCTAAAGAAAGAGTTGGGAATATTTTTTGAAAAACAAAAAGCAAGGGATAAAAGCAAAGAGGTCAGACTAGCTGGGAGAGGTAAAGGCAGAAAGAGTAATAGAATAAGACAAGATTTCAAAGGGACTAGATCATTTTCCCAACTTGCTATTTAACCTTATAAATATTTCTACTTTAACTCTCAATGAGTCATAATGATCTAAAAGATGAGTTCCTACACTTCTGCAATGGTCAAAGTGGAGGTAGGGAGGAAGGGGTTATGCCTGACATTTGGTAGTCACTCAATATTTGATAAGGATGATTTTTTACTAGTTCTATAATATTGATAATTGTAGGAAGGTATGGGAGTAATCACAGATTGGAAAAGTGATTTTAAAATATACATTTTTATATAAAATGCTCCTAACACTGCTCCAGGTTTTCAAGAATTACATCAGAAAAAGATGATTAATTTTAATTATTTATTTCATGACCTCAAGAGAATGGGGCAAGACATAATCCCTAGAGTTCATGTCCCAAAGGTTGTACTATA
This sequence comes from Canis lupus familiaris, assembly GCF_011100685.1. Lineage (NCBI taxonomy): Eukaryota > Metazoa > Chordata > Mammalia > Carnivora > Canidae > Canis > Canis lupus. The sequence continues at coordinate 40,555,098 of NC_049239.1, read as the reverse complement.
CATATAAGAACATACCCACCAGTCCCAACCAGGAGCCACCTTACCTTTGCCATCAGCAGGTTTGTTTTAAGATTCTAGAGACAGATTGACATTAACTTCAATGTTAATATGGGAGGGGGAACTTACCCTTTAGATCTAGACGGTTCTTGAGAAATATTTAGTCACAGCAAAGTAACATATCTGAACATGCAAGGAAGAGAAACTGCATTTATTCACACATTTTTGTATGAGAGGACTTGGCTCAGATGAACAAGAGGTACTTAGGGTATGAGAATAGAAGAGGTCTGAGAACTTTGGGGATGTGCCTTGTCTTGTTTCCATAAATTAGTGAAGAAATAGGCAAAGTAAGAAAGTGATTCAAATAAAATGAAACTAGCCGAGATTAAACAGACTCTCTTGTGAAAAAATTTAAAAGGGACCAGCTTTAATTAAGATTCTAAAGCAGGAAACACGTGTCTGAGCAAAAATTACAACAAAATGGGGAAAACATAGGTATGAAGATTTTAGCTGTTATATTTCTTGGATTCAATGATGTAGAAGATTTTTACTAATAATTTGACGACAATATTTGGGATGCAAGAACCATCACGTTAAATGTAACATTAGTTTAAAGTAAATTCTTAAATGCTTTAGATAAGTTAAATATTGTATTAAGCCAAAAACATAATAATCAGAATGTCTGGCTTCCTAATGGATTATCTTTTGAGGTTGTCTTTAATACTCAGATGTAGGAGTATAGGGACAGAGAGGGCCACTGAGGTCTCAGTATCAAATATGATCTGACATCTTTATTGATGGGCCATCTAAAACTATTTCTTGGGTTGTGAGATCAGAGATAATCTTACTGGAGCGATGATTACAAGTTTCCTGGTATGGAAGCACCTGGGTGGTTCAGTCAGTTGAGCATCTGACTCTTGATTTCGGATCAGGTCATGATCTTAGGGTCGTGGGATCCAGCTCATGCTCAGTGCAGAGTCTGTTTGTTCCTCTCCCTCTGCTCCTCCCCTCTCTTTCTCTCTCAAATAAATAAATAAAATCTTAGAAAAAAAAGAGTTTCTTTGTATGGTAGGATCTCAGAGGTGTTGGGTACCAACTGAAGAGATATAACGATTCTTTTGTATTACTATTTTCTCCTAAAATGTCTTCATTGTGCATTACTACCTCAAGTTTTGAATATTTTCTCCTTCAAGATAATATTGGGACAGAATGAATATTCTCCACATCTTGAAGAGAGAGGAGAGATGAGGGGAGAGAGAGGGAAAGAGAGAGACAGAGAGAGACAGAGTCCTAGGCAAGGAAAGTTCCTTCTTCTTCTTTTTTTTTTTAAGATCTTATTTATTTATTCATGAGACACAGAGAGGCAGAAGCATAGACAGAGAAGAAGCAGAAAGCCCTCCCTCCTCCTGCAGGGAGCCCGATGCAGGACTCAATCCCAGGACCTTGGGATCACCACCTGAGACAAAGGCAGACACTCAGCCATTGAGCCACCCAGGCGTCCCAGACTGACTTTGAAAGTTTCAGAATCAGTCTTTACTACACTTAGTTATTTCTGGGAGAGCACACGTCCCCAAATTTCATTTTTATTTCATCCTGGTGCTGCTTTCTAGGGTGGCTCTGTGGTCTGTACACTGTCAGACAACCCTTTCCTATAAGTCCAGAGACCCTGGCTTGTCATAAATGGCAAGTATGATCATTAATAAAGGAAGTATATCAGTATCTATTACTAGAACATGGATCAGAGTCTGATGTGGCTGGGATTCTAATCAGGGTTCTAGTCACAGATGTGTAGATTGGTCCTTATTTGCATGTCATTGGGAAAGTCAAGGTTTGTCTAGTTTCTGTCTTGTCACCTCCAGAATAAGGGAATAGACATGATTATCTTTATCATCTATTCTAATTTTGTTATTCATCAAGCAATGAGGTAGGATTGACAATTGGGAACCCACTACTTGAGAAGAAAGCTCTGAAAAAACTAATTAAGATTTATTATTTTTTAAAGATTTTTAATTTATTTATTCATGAAAGACACACACACAGAGAGAGAGAGAGAGAGAGAGAGAGAGAGGCAGAGACACAGGTAGAGGGAGAAGTAGGCTCCATGCAGGGAGCCCGACATGGGACTTGATCCTGGGTCTCCAGAATCAGGCCCTGGGCTTAAGGCGGCGCTAAAACACTGAGCCACTGGGCTGCCTGAGACTTATTCTTTTATATCAGATTTATATATTAATTTTTATATCAGATTTGCTGAGCCAGAAAAAATGTGTTATATGAAATTAATAATGAAGGCACAACTATAAAGTGTTAGGGGTATTTATTCTTAATGTCACAATGTGAACCTATGGTATAAAAATTAATTTGTTTGGAAATTCCTCATGTCTGTACTGATTATAAGGCTGATGTCATCAGTCATACTTTACTAGCCATTTCTTTTATCAACTTATAATGTTCAAGGAGAGCTGAGACTATTATAGGAAGATTTCATTTAAAATAACCGTAAAACCTTTTATCTCATATTCTAATTTGTAAATATTAAACATAACAGTTGAGAACTTTAAAAATTGACTTAAAAGTCAATAATTATATTGCTTTTTTACTTAAAATTTTAAAAATGATTTTCATCTTTTAGAATATTAGACATTTAGCATTATCTTGCATAATAAACACATAGAGAAATTATGAAAAGATATTTTGCTTCCTCTTCCAGTCTTGGTAAAGGGTAAAGCAAGATTCTTACATCCTGACTCTCCTTAATATTTCTATTTTCAGGACAGACCCAGATTCTGACAAGCAGAAACCATCATGTTACTGTCAGAGAGAAATAAAAGTGGGGCTACATTCACTCTCTTGGGCTTCTCAGATTACCCAGAACTGCAAATCCCTCTCTTCTTGATTTTTCTGGCCATCTATAGTGTCACTGTTGTAGGTAATCTTGGGATGATAGTTATAATCAAGATTAACCCCAAGCTGCACACCCCCATGTACTTCTTCCTCAGCCACCTCTCAGTGGTGGATTTCTGCTACTCCTCCATCATTGCTCCCAAGGCCCTGGCAAACCTGGTTGCAGAAGACAGAACCATTTCATTTCCAGGATGTGTAGTACAGTTCTTTTTCTTTTGTACCTTTGTGGTAGCTGAATCCTTTTTATTAGCTGTGATGGCCTATGACCGCTTTGTGGCCATTTGCAATCCTCTGCTCTACACAGTGACAGTGTCCCAGAAGCTCTGTGCCATGCTGGTGGTCGGATCATATGCATGGGGAGTAGCATGTTCCTTGATACTCACATGCTCTGTGGTCAAATTATCTTTTCAGGGTTTCAACACCATCAATCATTTCTTCTGTGAGTTCTCTGCATTGATCTCCCTGTCTTGCTCTGATACTTACATCAGTCAGTTGCTGCTTTTCATTTTTGCCACCTTTAATGAGGTCAGCACACTGCTCATCATTCTCTTGTCTTACGTATTTATCGTTGTCACCATCCTCAAGATGCGTTCAGCCAGTGGTCGCCGCAAAGCCTTCTCCACCTGCGCCTCCCATCTGACTGCCATCACGATCTTCCATGGGACCATCCTTTTTCTCTACTGTGTGCCCAACTCCAAAAACTCAAGGCACACAGTCAAAGTGGCATCTGTGTTTTATACAGTGGTGATCGCCATGTTGAATCCCCTGATCTACAGTCTGAGAAATAAGGATGTCAAGGGTACAGTCAGTAAGTTAATAGGTACTAAAGTATTTTCTTTTTGAGCATTTTATTCTAGGAGCATTTGTCCCTGATATGTAAATAAAGTGTGCCCATAAAGGTTGGTTGATTGTAAAGATATCTTTAAAATTAATGAAGAGTTAATGTACAATGGGAAGGATGTAGATTTTGATTCAGAGACTACTCTTGATTCTATCTCTTGCTTATTGGGAAAAAAATCAATAATCTCTCCCATCTTTGGTTTTCAATCTAGAATAATCATGGTAACATGAGCTAGCTCCTAATCTGATTGTGAAGACCTAAAGTTAATATAGATATCATTTGGAAAACCTTGTATAAATCTTAATAAACATTAATTTCATCCCCTTTCTTATGGAACACCTGGAATAGACTAGGCTCTCAATAATCACATGAATTTATCTCATAATATTACAAATATTTAAAATGAGACACAGTCTTCATCTTCAAGGAAGGCAAAACCAGTGTTGACAGTAAGGCAGTGAAGAAAGAGGCCCTTGTAGAAGGTAGAAAATGAAAGGTATCATAGAGTGTTTGAAAGAAAGAAAAGTTCAAGTCCATTTGGGGACTTTAGAGTAATGCCTTAAAAAAATAGGTACTGTTTGAACTTAGCTTTGGATAACAGGATGAACAAAGCTTTGGGAGCAAACAAGGTACAAGTTTTATTCAGAAGACCAAACCACGACAAAAATCAAGGAGGTCAAAATGTAATACTGAGTCAGTAATCCAACAAATATTTTATTGAGTGACTACTATGTAACATGTGTGGTTGTGTGTTGTATGTATAGGTTACTTGGCATGAGTGAAAAGTTGATGAGAGAAACATGGTCTGTATCCTGAATATGTGTTCAAAGGAGCTCCAGGGTGGCAGTGTGATAAACTATAAGAGGTTCCACCAAAGGCTTAAAGATGTGAGACCAGATCTCAGAAATTGTATATGCAAAAAGTAAACATAATGAGTGTCTGCCTCGCCCATATTTCATACTATTGTTCTGCCTATGAAGACATCAAAAATATTATCAATCCTTTATTTTTTTCCTGAACATGATCATAATCTCTGAATCCTTCTCAACTGAACTCCCACTTTAAAAAAAAGTACTGTAAACCAACTGGTTACCTAACTTTATTAAAAATACAATAAAAACCAAATAGTGATTAGCATAAAGGCCTATTTAATCTGGCAAATTAAAAATATCAGATCTCTGTAACATTAATAACTCACCTTACTTGAATACCTTGTATGTTTATTTTTCTCTCTATTCAATATGGCTAGTTAAAATTCCAAACAAATCATTAATATAATAAAAATAATTTTCCAGGTGTTCTGGCAAGGGAGAAAAATAATCTGGGTAACAGTTTTATATGGGCTCAATTAAGTTACTTGAAATGTAGATATTGTTTTAAACTTGATCATTATTAAAATTTCTGTTCATATGATTTTTAAAATGAGGAATCAATTAAATAACCATTTTATATGGAAAGATAAAATACATAAGAGACCGTGTTTTAGATATTAGATGTCTGATGAAGGAATGCTTTTCTCTTTTATTGACTTCTGTTTCTCTGAGTATCCTCAAATTTATCTTCCACTACACATCTGCACTTATACGATTCTTCATGCTACTTTTTAAAAAAAATTTTTTATAAGATTTTATTTATTTATTCATTAGAGACAGACAGAGAGAGAGAGAGAGAGAGCAGAGGGAGAAGCAGGCTCCATGCAGGGAGCCCGACGTGGGACTTGATCCCGGGTCTCCAGGATCAGGCCCTAGGCTGAAAGCGGCGCTAAACCACTGAGCCACTGGGGCTGCCCTTCATGTTACTTTAAATTCAGGAAATTATTTGTATGCATCTTAAATTGAATCAACAATGGGTAATCCCTCATTGGGGAGAATTTTATTTTACTTCTGTCCTGGTTGGACAAAGGATGATTATTTTGTGGTAAAAGTAACACCAGCCATTTAGATTTTACTCTGGAGAAACCAAAGCCCATAACACTAAAGTGACCTGGCCAAGGTTGTACAAGCAATTGGTGACAGAATTAAAGCAGTCAGTTAAGACTCCAGACACATCAGCAAGCATTTTTTCCCCACTAACCACTAGTATACAACCTTCTATTTTTTTCATTTTCAAGCTGTCACATATGCGACTGTTTATGGTAGATCCCGTTGCTTCTATATAGAACATGACATATTAGTAATCTACACATGTTTTGGTCATGGGCCTCTCAGTTTTGAAAGCATTTAATTTGCATGTAAAATATTTCATCATAAATTTAAATAGCAGCAAAAATTGTGATTTCCATTGCAAAGCATAATTCATTTAAAAAACATAAATAAGAACATCTGAGGCAGATTTGTGTCTTTCATCTTCCTGAACTCATGTTCAACTTCTACTCTCCTCCAATGAATATTATAATTTTATTAATCATAGTCATACTTTTTATTTCCCATAATCATAAAGCTTTTGGCAATATCGAAAGTTTCTTTTTCTGGAGTAAGCTAACCTTGTAATGTTGCAATAATTATTGTGCCACTAATCAAAAAGATAATTGTATTGCAAATTTGGATAAAATAGAATTAATCAATTAAAGAAAATGCATTTGCAAATATTTATTTTTATGAGAAATATTATATGTTTGGATTTTTATTTCAATTAATTAAATGCATCCTTGGAAAGACATCACTTAATTCTAGAGAGCAAGAGGGTTTAACATCACCTCTACTTCTACTTTTTAATAGATGAAAATACCAAGACTGGTTACGTTAAGGATCAGTGAGACTAGAATCTGTCAGGAATTCTTCCATCATTGTAACGTCACTCAAGTCTTTCAACTCCATTCAGGTTATGATTCCAATTTCTCACAATGATTTTTTTTCATCAGAAATTTTTAAAAACAATGCATTAAACAAACTTAGACTGAGTTCCTCCAATTTTGTCAAAAAATTGGGAGGTGGGGGAATTATATCTTTCAAAAGGATTTGTTACCCAGTTTGGTAGATTGCAAACATGGTCCAAATTCTCTAGTCCCCTGGTGTCTATGCCCGTGTACAGCTCTACTGAACACCTGGTGGAATCAATTTCTCCACTCCTGGAAGGGAGTCTGCTTTTATGGCTAACTTTGGTTAACAGAGGGTAGCTGATGTGACACTGTGCCTCTGAGAGGCATTGTGGCTGATTCACAATCTCTTGTGATAAAGTTGCCTAGTGAACAAACACAGAATAGCATATTGGATAATGAGAAACGTATCTCCATACCTCAGCATGGGAGCTGGCATCCAGCCAACAACCTCACCCGGGCGTACAGCCCTCTTTGATCACCTACACTGCCAAGCTGGTATCATACACATAAACCAACCAAGCCTAGATCAGCCATGTCAGGATCAGATCAGCAGAGCTTACTTACTGACTCCGGTAATACTGGCCCATGCAATTAGTAGTTGTTGTTTTTAACTAATATGTTTCAGGGTGATTTGTCATACATGCATGGAACCACTCACATTCTTAATTTCTGAGAAGGTTACCACAAAGACCTTCCCAAGACTTTTCATCTAACAGTTAAGTATGTCTGCTATTCTTCCATTTTCCACTTGGAAGCACCTTGAGTAAAATAATATAATTTTAAAAATTGGGAAATTTGATTTCATTAAAACTCACCAATACAGGGAGTCTGGGTGGCTCAGTGGTTGAGCGTTTGCCTTTGGCTCAGGTCATGATCCCAGGGTCCTGGGATTGAGTCCCACATAGGGCTCCCCAAAGGGAGCCTCCTTCTCTCTCAGCCTGTGTCTCTGCCTCTCTCTCTCTCTCTCTCTCTCTGTCTTCCATGAATAAATAAATAAAAATGTTTTTTCCAAAAAAAGGAAAGAAAGAAAAGAGTGTTGGGGAAGTAAGAGGAAAAAAAAAACAAATAAATTCGCCAATCCAGTTTACTAAAATAGTATTATGTGTTTTAAACACACTTCATCAAAAACTTAGAGCTTCATCTTTATTAAATTTTTGGATGAGACCAAGAAATCAATTTCAATAATTTTTTTAAAAGAGAGGGATAGAGAGAGCTCACCAGCAGCAGGGAAGAGCAGAGGGAGAGAGAAAGAGACAGAGAAAATCTTCAGCAGGCTCCACTCCCAGAGCAGAGCCCAACATGAGGCTTGGTCTTAACGACCCTGAGATCCTGACCTGAACGGAAATCAAGAGTTGGGGACTTAACCAATTGAGCCTACCAGGCACCCCTAGAATTTTTATATTAAAAAAAAATACTTGCCATGTCTTTAAGTCTAATAAAAATAGATAAAGCCACTTTCCTCTGAGTGGGTTGCCCGGATGATGTAGAGCATCGTTACCAAAGATACTCTTTATAGATGCTGTCATGAGACTGTCTCCTTCAGGAGGATGATTTTTATGACAATAGCCGGAGGGTGCACTAAGAAGAAAATGAATAGGTGTTAAACAAATATTGTCATTGATCTACTATATGTCTGATTTCATGACATCTCTATATTGGTTAAAATACATGTCCTAAAGCCATTAATTATCATGAAAAGGAGCATATATTAAACAGGGAAGTGCATAAGCAGCATCTTAAGTGCTTTAAGCTGCATCTAAATCTGATGTTGATGTTGGAAGGGTATATATATGCCATAGAGAAACAAGAGGTCCTAACATGGGTTTTGAAGTGTAAGCAAACTTCAGAACTGCCTGGAAAACAATATTTCAAAATGTTCTTATGTTTTAGGTTTTGGAAGTTTGCTATTTTTTTTAAATAAGGGATCTTTGCTTCTGAAAAGAAAAGAATTAATGAAAGTGGTAGGTGGAAAGGACATGCAGAAACATACTTCAAACTCAGGGAATTATCAGATGAATCAATCTTAGGAAAATGCATGTACATTATTGAAAACTGATTATCTTAACTAATTATATCCATGGAACTCTTGAAATGCTTGACTGTATGCAAGGGCACAAACCACAGGCAGCAGTCTGCACCCCCTTGGTTTAGAAGGCATTATATATCCAGTGAAGGAACAGACTTAGGAGAACCCTTGAGCCAACTCTGTTTAATGGACTCTGGTGTCCAGCAGGGAGATGCCATCCCAGCACCATCGACAGTTCTGCTCTTCCTCACTCAGTCATATGGGTGGCACAGATCAAAAAGCAGCACGTGGTCTCATTTTATCAGAGATTACCTGTGTGACTTTGGGCAAGTTACAACAGTCTGTGCCTCAGTGACCTTATCATAAAGGCGTGTAACTACACTGACCTGTTTATAATTTTATAAAGATAAAATGTGTTAATAGTTGTATTCAGAATAGTACCTAGGACAAAGAAAGTGGCCAGTAATGTGAATATTTTAATATTCTCAGTAAATACCTGTTTCTGGTATTTGATGGAACTCTGACTTGACTTCAGACCCTACGCCTTCCAGGAAAAAGCTTTTGAGTACAATACAGGCAGAGTCAATAAGACCTATTCATATATTTCATAATGACGGTATGATCCCTGCTTCTCAGAGCAGCGCTTGGTTGCAGCATACGATGCTCTGCGATTTATCATGAACTCTGAGAAGAACTTTGTTGGATTATAATAATGTGTACCAAGCTGGAATAACTTTTCTCCCTGTTTATATCTCATAGAAATCATTAGTTGTTTGAGTCTCGGGATGGTATGGTTTTCTTGAGATCTCATTGATATCCCACAGAGATCAGTAATTGTTTTGGGAAGCTTAAGGAATATTATGAGTCCCAGAGACACATACACACAAAAACATAAAGCATTTCCCTGATAGCATCTTCAGAAACAGAGGAAGCAACTTTTACCCACAGGTCAGCTGGGCTACACTCTCTTTCCTTGGGAATGGAGATAAATATTTTCTGGGAGTTAGAAGCTTTTTATCTTTTTTTTTTCTTATAAGAGTAATTTATTATAGTCATGTATACAAGACTGTAGTACTAAACATATATTTTTAAAAACATGTGTTTGGCTCTTTCTTTAATTAGAAATTGTTTTAAGAAATGCCATGTTTGGATCGCTTCCTTATGAAAACATTTTTCCTTTGTGCATTGAGAAACAATCTTAATGGAGAATGGATGGAACCTGGCAGACTGCATGGTTACTCTGATGCAGAGGGCAGCCGGAAGGGGCCCTCCATCCAGTTTGTGGAGAGGCACAGACATGGGGACCACCTGTGAAGCAGAAAAGAGAGGAATTATTTTGGTTTTGGGCACCACACTTAGAAATATTATCCTATTGTAAGTTTCTCAACCTTGGTACCATTGACCTTTTGGGCCACATAATATTTGTGTGTTTGTGTGTGTTGTTGGTATGTGGGGTTGGGGGAGGCAGGGCTGGGGCTGCCAGGTGCATCTTAAGAGTGGTCAGCAGTATCCCTGGTTTCTACCCACTAGATGTCACTAGCATCCCTCCCTAGGGTGACAACCCAGAAAAGTCTTCAGCAGAGCCAACTGTCCCAGAGGGATCAAAATCCCTCCTGGTTAAGAACTACTTCTCTACAAATAACCAACAGTCTGATTTTTTCACCTTTAGACTTGTAAACAGGCAATGTTTTCAAAATCATATACAACATTGAGCTCAGAAAAAGACAACTCCTTTTTAACTGGCTGTTGAAGAGAGAAAACCGTATTATCAGAACAATTATTTGTTTTCACCGTGGGATTTCTTAAGGCACATATATATGCTTTGCTTCTTTGAAATCATTTTATTAAGGAGGAAATATCTGACCATGTTGAATTTTAGTGCAGACTGTCTTTCCTCCGGGAATCATCAATGTATCTCCTCATCATGAATTAAAGTACGTTTCTACATTTTTTAAAGGATTAAAATAAAATATTCATGGTTCATGGATTTTGTGAGGATTAAATATGCGAAGAAACTGATATATACATATATAATATTCTATCTGTGCAATCTGGCTTACTATTTTTAAACTTATCATTTTTTCATAGTTACTTGTCAGGTCATTAAATGTTCTTCAAAAATATCACCTTAATAGTTGCATAGTTTTCCATAATATATATGTGTCATAGCTTTGACCCTTTGCCTTTTACTTGACACTTAATTTCTGAGTTTTACTATCATAAACAGTGTTACAATGCAGCAGCAAATATTTAATGCTTTCATATATACATCTCTGATTGGTTCTTCAAATAAATTTAAAGCAGTGAATGCATTTGTCATATAGGTCATTATAAGGCTTCAGAGTCATAGAAACTTTTTTTTTAAAGATTTATTTATTTATTCATGATAGACACACACACACACAGAGGCAGAGACACAGGCAGATGGAGAAACAGGCTCCTTGCAGGGAGCCTGATGAGGGACTTGATCCTGGATCCTGGGATCATGACCTGAGCCGAAAGCAGGCGCTCAATCGCTGAGCCACCCAGGCCTCCCAAGGAACTTTGAATCTAAGCACAAATTCCCTCAGTAATGGCCTGTGTTGAAAAGTATAATTGACAAAATCACTATGTTAATTTTATAGAAAAAAAATGCAGGTATGGAGCACAAAAGCAACTTCTCCATCTAAACCATATTGATAAAAAATGAACACTTATGGATTAATAATCTTCAATACCAAAGAATTTTCATCATTTCAGTGGAAAACAGAGAATACTGTGTATTTCAAAAATTTATTTCCTGCGATCTCAACATTTTCAGTACTCATTAAACATTCTGCCTGGAAAGAGGGATTTGAATTTCATGAAACAATCTGGCTAATTCAATAATGTTTGATGTTTTTCTAATGATTCAACTTCAAGCTCAAAATTGGGTAGGACTCGTTTAAGCAATCATATAAGATGTAATGGATATGAATGTTTTTGTGTGATCTCTCAGACTGTGACCTTATGCATCTTTGCTACAACGCCTGCACATTTCCTAAACTTTATAAAAGCAATGTCCTGTTTCTTCACGTGCACAAAAATTAATTACCTTACCTATTATCACATCTTTATTTAGAAGATAGTCAAAAAATGAATTTGGGATCATATAATGGAGAGTAACTATTAATATTTTCCTCCAGCCTCAATAAAGTGAAAACATGGGTGAGGAGAACTGCACCAGTGTGACAGAATTCATTCTGCTTGGATTAGCAGATGCCCCAGAGCTGAGAGTCTTCCTCTTCCTGCTGTTTCTTCTCATCTATGGAGTCACGGTTTTGGGAAATCTGGGCATGATCGCAGTGATTCAGGTCAGCTCTCAGCTTCACACTCCCATGTACTTTTTCCTCAGCCACTTGTCCTTTGTGGATTTTTGCTACTCCACGATCATCGTGCCAAAGATGCTGCCCAATATCTTAAACAGGGACAAAGTCATCTCCTTCCTCGGTTGCATGGTGCAGTTCTATTTATTTTGTACATGTGTGGTAACTGAGGTCTTCCTGTTAGCTGTGATGGCCTATGACCGCTTCGTGGCCATCTGCAACCCACTGCTGTACATGGTCACCATGTCCCGGAATCTCTGTATGGAGCTGGTGTCCTGCTGCTACCTCTGTGGGACGGCCTGTTCTCTGATCCACTTGTGTTTAGCCCTTCAGATCCCATCCTATAGATCAGATGTGATTAACCACTTCTTTTGTGATCTACCCCCTCTCTTATCTCTTGCTTGCTCTGATGTCACTATGAATGAATTGTTGCTGTACATCGTGGCCACCTTCAACGAGCTCACCACCATCCTGATCATCCTTACCTCCTATTTGCTGATTCTCATCACCATCCTGAGGATGCGCTCTGCAGAGGGAAGGCGCAAAGCCTTTTCCACCTGTGCCTCCCACCTCACAGCCATCCTTGTCTTCCATGGAACAATCCTTTTCATTTATTGTCGGCCAGGTTCGGGCAACAGTATGGATGCTGACAAGGTGGCCACAGTGTTCTACACCATAGTGATTCCCATGCTGAACCCCCTCATCTATAGTCTGAGGAATAAGGATGTGAAAGAAGCTCTCAGGAAAGTGGTGAGCTCCAAAATGTTTTCCTAGAAAATCTTTTCTTAGCAGGACTCAGAGTCCCAAAGTGGAGGCTGGTGGACACGTGAATGGGTGGGTTGTAATGTTGGAGTGGAGGGAAGAGCCAGGATGTAGGAGTGATCCTTTTTTTATTATCTTGCCTTTGTGCCTCTTCAATTTGCTTCCAGGTTAGGACTGACCACATTTCAAACTTGAAGCCTACTTCTTTGCTTTCCTTCAATCTAGTGTCTTAAATGGATATGAGTAATGCACTCTTCAGACGCATTTAGTTTGCTCTAAAACCTTCATGAAATTAATGAAGAACACTTGAGGATAACACTTTCTTTCAGTACCTATTATGGAACCTTGGTCTTTTCCAAGGTTGAATTTTTCTTAGTTTTCAATGAAGTACACATCTTTGTTCAACAGTTTATGTACAGAATGAGATTTCCACATGGATATGGGTCTATGATATGCTTGTATCTTTTTTAAGATTTATTGCCTATATCTGGTTTTTGTTATTATTTTTGCTGTTGTTGTTGCAGTGTCCAGTGATTTTGGAACTTCAGATATGATCTCATGTGAAAATATGGGGATAGTACTAATGATGACTTCCCATGAACGTTAGGAAAACTAAAGTACATGTCATGTGCAAAGAGCCTAGAATGATCCCTGGCACACATTTAGTTCTCCTTCTCTTCCCCCTCCCTCTCTTATATTGTACTTCTATACATATGTACTGCCTGTCTCATAACTTCACACACACTCATATATACACATATATATGAGTGAAATTATGAGACAGACAGTATATATGAGTGTGGATATATATAAAATCTCCAGACACACATAAACTTGCCATTACTGAATAATCAGTACTATCAGTACCTGCATTTCTGACTTAGGTCACTCATCCCACTTTTTGTTTGTTTTTTTAATTTGTGTCTCCATTCTAACTCTCCATTGTGGATAAGATGCTGCCACTAGAAGTGGAATTCTAATCTATTTGTAGAACACATAAATATTTAATTTTTGAGCTAAATTATGGAAGGAGCTCAGTTGTCCATCAACTGATGTATATTATAAAGATAGGAGATATACATATATATTAATATATATATAAATATTACTCAGCCATCAAAAATAATGGAATCTTGCCATTTGCAATGATGTGAATGGAGCTAGACTGTACTATGCAAAGTGATATAAGTCAGTCAGGGAAAGATAATCATCACATGATTTCACTTATATAATTTAAGAAACAAAGCAGATGATCATGGGGGGGAAAGAGAGGCAAACCAGAAAACAGGTTCCTAACTACAGAGAAGAAACTGAGCTTTTAAATAAATAAAATCTTTAAAAAAAAAAAAAAGGGCAACCCGGGTGGTGCAGCCGTTTAGCGACCCCTGTGGCCCGGGGTGTGATCCTGGAGACCCGGAATCGAGTCCCACATCAGGCTCCCTGCGTGGAGCCTGCTTCTCCCTCTCTCTGTGTCTCTGCCTCTCTCTGTATTTAATTAAATAAATTAAATCTTAAAAAAAAAAAGGGAAAGAAACTGAGCTTTGCTGGAGGGGAGGTGGGCAGGCGATGCTTTAAATGTGTGAAGGGGGGACGCCTGGGTGGCTCAATGGTTAAACGCCAGCCTTTGGCCCAGGGTATGATCCTGGAGTCCTGGGATCCAGTCCCACTTCAGGCTTCCTGCATGGAGCCTGCTTCTCTCTCGACCTGTGTCTCTGCCTCTCTCTGTGTGTGTCTCTTATGAATAAATAAATAAAATCTTAAAAAAAATAATAAAAAAAATAAATGGGTGAAGGGTGTCAAAGAGGGCACTTGTGATGAGCACTGAGTGTTGTATGTACATGATAACTCACTAAATTCTACATCTGATATTAATATTACACTGTATGTTAACTAATTGGAATTTAAATAAAAACTTGAAGAAAAAAGAATTAAAGAAATTTATTTTCAGGGTGCATAATGCACCTCTTTTTCAATCATCTTTGTAGTTATTGCATTCATTCTATCTACTCTGTTGGTGTTTGACAGCTTCGTGGCCATTCCCAACCCTTTCCACTACACCAGTTGCTGTGTCCCAGAAACTCTGTGCCATGCTAGTGGTTGTATCATGTGCATGGGGAGTAACAAACATATTTTTTGATCCTCACATGTTCTACTTTGAAAAGATCTTTTTGTGTTTCAACACAATCAATCACTTCTTCTGTTAGATCTCTTCACTAATGTATTTTTCTTGCTCTGAGCCAGTTGCTTCTTTTTACTGCCACAACTTATGAAGAGATGAGAACAGTCCTCTTCAATCTGTCTTATGTGTTTTACATTGCCACCAGCCTACAGATGCATTCAGCAGGTAGATGCACAGAATCATCTTGACCTGTCAGCTTCACACCTGACTGCCCTCACAATTTTGCACAGCACCATTCTCTTTTCCTACTGTGTGCCATAACTCCCAAAACTCCAAGCACACAAAGTAGTATCTCTGCTATACCCAGTGGTGACACTCATGTTGAATCTTCTCATCTCAGCCTGATAAATAAGAAAGTCAAAAACAAAGAAAAGGGAAAAAAAGGAAAAAGAAAAAAAAAGGGGGGGAAATAATAAACACTTTTCTTTTTTCATATTGAATGCATGCACTGGTAAATATTTATTTCTGTTATTATAGAACATCTTTCTGTGATTTTGAATGACCTGCATATCAATCTCATTTTTTAAAGATTTTTATTCATTTGAGAGAGAAAGAGAGCACACACATGCACACAAGCATGAGAAAGGGGTGGATAGAGGGACAAGAATTCCCATTGAGCTAGGAGCAGGTGCTCAATCCCATGACCCTGAAGCCATAACCTGAGTTAAAGTCAGATGCTCAACTGACTAAGTCACCCAGGCACCCCAAGCTCATTTAAAAATAAAAATCACTTCAAATAAAAAAAGACAAAACATTTACAATGGAAAAAATATGAATTTCAGGTCAGAGAAATTATACCTGGCTCTGATAATATAAGCTAGACCAGTTGATTTATTGGAGTCCATCTTTATCTACAAAAGTGGTATGTGATGTAGTTCATAAAGTGGTATGTGGAACAAAATAAAGGTAGACAACATATCTGGCTTATATGTGTGCAAGAAATTCTAGTTCTATTCTCTTTTCTTCCTTGCTAATGGATAGGTTGTAGGTGTTAAATAAGCACCTTTGTATTTTAAATTTAATGAAATAGATGACAAGGAAAGATATACATAGTCTCAGGTTCAAGAAACTCACAAGCCAGTGTTGTTAGTAAATATCATAATAGGTTTGGTAAGGAGACACCTCAAACTCATTTGTGGATATCAGAGAGATTGTCTCATAATTGCATGCCTCTTTTGCTTGATCCTGAAGAGTGGGCAAGTTTTTAGGAGAAACAAAAGAAAAACACAAATTTTATTCAGAAGTAAAGAACATGAACAATATTCAAGTGGTGAGCATATATAGTTAAGTCAATGATTCAACAATAATTTTGAGCTACTATTTTATGCTATAAGCACACAAGATATCATGTTAGGTGCTTGAAGGATTAGAAGTTTGCACAAAATAAAATTACTAATTCAGAAGGAATGCAAGTGCACAGGATACAAATATTTACAAGAATTTTAGAAATATTAGCTTGTTTCTCAGAATATTTAGAACAAAAGCAAAGAAAATATATTCATGTCCTATGTTTTATCCTTCCTTTTCATCACCTATCAATCAGCATAGATATATTATTAAATTATAGGGCCAATTGACCAAATTCATGTCCAATTCTCTTCATCAGAACTCCTTAGGCAGTCTTCATAAAATAATTGAATATATTTCTTGTAAATACTGAGAGCCATTCAGGGGCGCTGGGGTGGCTCACTGGGTTAAGCATCTGCATCTGGCTCAGG